>NC_091328.1:30898639-30986139 GCF_038502225.1 Cherax quadricarinatus
AAAATTTATTACAGTCAAACTGGTAAAAGTCTCAAACTTAGATTAAAACAACATAAATATAGCATTAGAACTGGACAAGATTCCAATGCTCTATTTATTCATGTGAGAGATTTTAACCATCCAATTGATTTTCAAAAAGTTGAGAAAGTTGTATCAAGCAAGTCCATGGTTGACAGGAATATAATTGAATCTTGTTTCATAAAAAGCAGTTTTGAAAATATGAATATTTCCTTAGGTTTATATAAATTAGACTCATTTATAATTAATAAAATTTGGTTAGAGTTTAACAATACACTGGACAAATAATAAACCTTATTTCTTGGGTAGAATATTTTGTTAGTGGGATGTCGCGAGGACCTGTCTAGTTGGACCAGCGGACCTACTGCAGTGTTCCCCTTTTCTTATGAGTCCGGTATTGTCGCGCGTCAGGTGTTTCTTTGTTGTGGGAGTTGGCTGTGAGGTGTGGTCTAAGCCCTTTAATTGCCTTCCTTTCATGTATTACTTTCATAGTTCCTTGACAATGTGAGTAGCCACGAAAGCGCTTAGAATTTCACTGCTCTTTCACAGTGGTTGTTTTGCATATTTTAAAATCACCTGTTTACTGTGATCTTATTGCATATATTATATATATATATATATACATATATATATATATATATATATATATATATATATATATATATATATATATATATATATATATATATATCGCAAGAATAAGGCAAGCGAGGATTTAAGCAATAATTTTGCAAAAATCATCCTGAACCTACCGATTTTTTTTATTTCGCTGTGTTTGTTTATTATTAAATTACTGTAAACATATCTACAGTATATTTAGTTGGATTAGGCTAAATTAATTTGCGCTTCTTATAATAAGGTTAGGTAATTTTCTAAGGCTCTTATGGTACAAAATTTCCAATTTTTACACTAACATAAATGAAAAATATATATCTTTAAACGTATAAGAGAAAATTTTAGAAAGAAATTAATTTTAAATGAGTTCCTGCTGATTGAGTAGTTTTACCTATTCGGCACGGCATGTATATATATATATATATATATATATATATATATATATATATATATATATATATATATATATATATATAGATAAATATATTTGTGTGTGTGTGTGTGTGTGTGTGTGATAAGGTAAGATAAGATAAGATTTCGTTCGGATTTTTAACCCCGGAGGGTTAGCCACCCAGGATAACCCAAGAAAGTCAGTGCGTCATCGAGGACTGTCTAACTTATTTCCATTGGGGTCCTTAATCTTGTCCCCCAGGATGCGACCCACACCAGTCGACTAACACCCAGGTACCTATTTGCTGCTAGGTGAACAGGACAACAGGTGTAAGGAAACGTGTCAAATGTTTCCACCCGCCGGGAATCGAACCCGGGCCCTCCGTGTGTGAAGCGGGAGCTTTAGCCACCAGACCACCGGGCCACCGTGTGTGTGTGTGTGTGTGTGTGTGTGTGTGTGTGTGTGTGTGTGTGTGTGTGTGTGTGTGTGTGTGTGTGTGTGTGTATGTGTGTGTGTGTGTGCAGTTTAACTGTAGTTTTCAAAGAAAAACTGACCCTACTTGAAATCCTCTTAAATCTTCTGGTAACACCGTCACCAAGACTTGGCAGCCTCAGCTGCTCTTAAAGGCTACAACTTCGGCTATGCATCAATGGCCAGTGCTCTAACTTCTAGCTCCTCTGACTTGAATTAAAGCTCGGTAATCCAGCGCACTCCCTCCAAGGTCTTCATAAGCCATGGTTATAAATCCACGACTGAGCCAAACCTTCCCGGAGATGACGTTCTTGACAGCTCTCATTGTCTCAACCCAAATTCCTAAAGAAGATTGGTTTTCATAACGCCATTTTGTGCCACACTGTAGTTGTCGTCTGTGTACACGAGCATGCACAATGGAGAATACAGAACACCACACTCAAAGTGTTGTTCTGTACACAATGGAGAGAACGAGGGAAGACAATAACATACTAGCTGAGAGTACAACGCAATTACACACACGTTGGAGAGAACACAGTAACACAATTAGTGGAGAGCAGACGATGGAGGGAACACAATAACACAGTAAAGAGTACACAACTACACAGTCAGTGTACAGCAGTCATTTGACAGAGCTAGTCCTGACACAACTAAACACTCAGTGTACAGCAGTCTTCTGACAGAGCTAGTCCTGACACAACTACACACTCAGTGTACGGCAGTCTTCTGACAGAGCTAGTCCTGACACAACTACACACTCAGTGTACGGCAGTCTTCTGACAGAGGTAGTCCTGACAAGCTACAGGAAATAAACTTTCTGCTTGAAAGATGATTGCGGAATCTTCAAGTCTGTGAGCTTCGTCTTGTATCTGTGTAAAGAAACCACATGACAGGGGTTCGGATGTTTACAAACTGCCGATC
Organism: Cherax quadricarinatus; assembly: GCF_038502225.1. NCBI lineage: Eukaryota > Metazoa > Arthropoda > Malacostraca > Decapoda > Parastacidae > Cherax > Cherax quadricarinatus. The sequence goes on from NC_091328.1 coordinate 30,901,056, forward strand.
ATTGAATGAAATTCCTGTACCTGAAGCATACCCACTTCATCACATGGATTAAATAATTGAGGGATATCCTAAAGGGAGCTTAAAGGGTAATATCAGGCACCCATTACTGGGGCATTCGTAGCCCAAGGAGGCCATTATCCATGTAGGCTCGCCCTTTTTCGGTATGTGCAGTGCTCCTGCCACGCTTTAAAAAAATTGTTTCAAGCTGTTTAATGGGTCAGTAGAACCACAAGTTTACCTGGACGAACTAGTAGAAGTTTTAGACCCTGGGACGAACATTTCTCCATCTCAAGAACTGTTTTGATAGGGTTAGAAAGAATCGGCTGTCTATATCAGTAAGTCAACTTATGCTATTACCTCAATAAATTCTCTGGTTTACATTCTAGGGTAAGGGAAATAAGCACCTTAACAGTTTCTTAGCTGTCCAGAATTGCAAACTTTCCCATGACAAGTCCCTGTAACGATTCCTTGGGATGGAAAGTTTATTCAGAAAGTTTTGCAGTAACTTTTCTGATAGTGTAGCTAACAGGTAAACTATTTCATACGTAACATACCTGAACCTCATATGGAATAAACACAATGTGTTGGGTCTCAAGGTCATAGCACTTCGTCACCATAATTACATAATGGGGAAAGCCAGTGTGGTACTAGATTCACTCTACAGAGCATGTTAGCTAGTTGGACAGTTCTTATTAGAATTTTGTATATAAACTATTATTCCACTATCATGTACTGTTGGTGAGGATTAAGGTGACAGAGTTAAGCTATAATTAGGTAGCAAAGGAACACACTGCTACTGACTAAGTTCTAGGATGTATGTTGACTACTGTCTACTGTCTCGCCTTGTATCAGTGATCTGCCTTTAAAGTAACCCCTTTAAGAGTTTACCCTTAAATTTTTGCAATTTTATTGTCGAGCACTGTCAGCTGGGTAGGATGGTAAGAGAGGAGAGGAGGTTGCAGTAGATAGTTCTCTCTATTTGGGCCATTGTGCCATGCTGTCTGTCTGTGGGATGTTGTCGTAACCAAGGTGTAACAGGACTCTGGGGATGGGGGTGAGCATCACACAATACACATTCTGAATTATCTTCGTAAGCATTAATAACAGCAGGAATGACAATATGAATAGCAGCAGAAACAGACATAAGAGCAGTAAGAAAATCAGTAACAGCAGGAGTAATAACAAGAACTACACCAGAAAAAGACTCAGCAGCAACAGCAGGAACAAGAAGAATTGCATTTGAAATAGACACAACCACAGTAGTACAAACAAAAGTAACAGAGAACAGCAACATGAGTAACACTAGAAACAGACTCAACAACAGTAACAGCAACGACAGCAGCAACTGCAAGAATGGAAATAAACTCATAAGCAAATATAGCAGCAACAGCATTAATAACAGCAACGGCATGTCCAACACCGGCGCAAGAAACCGTAGCAGCATCGATAGCAGCAGAAACCGCAGCGATAATAATAGAGAATCAACAACAGAAAATACACCACATAAGTAACATTAGAAAGAGTGTCAGCAAGAACAAGAACAGCATCAGTAGCAGAAAAACCAGCATCGGCATGAACATCATCAAATAGGCTCACCAGCAGGAACATTACCGACAGCAAAAACAGCACCAGGGAGATAACAGTAGCAGCAACAACAATAAGAACAGCCTCAGCAACCGAATAAGACAAAGTAGCAGCGAATGCCGCAGAGAGAAGCTGCATCTACACCAGATATGGACGCAGCAGAAACCAGCATCAAGAACAAGAGGAAGTTCAGAAGCAGAAGCAGGAACAGCACCAGAAGTATAGACAATGTCAATATCAGAAATATTAACACAGTCAACAGAAATAGGAAATTGGCATCATCAGAAATAACAAAAGTAGCAGTAACAACAGGAACAATAGACGTAGCACCAAGCAACAGTCACAATGCTTTTTATGATATTCATAGAATATGCTAAATACCCGAGGGTAATTCCGCGCCTGGGAATTGACAGCTTATTACGTTAGATACAAAGAAAGTAAAGGTTGCTCCAGCTTCTTTGATCAAGAACCCTTCACTAGCAACAATTAAAGATATAAACTGGTAGATTTATAAAACTTTGGTGGAGGAGAATATCAATGAGGGAGTGAGGGAGCGACATTTGTTGAAGAAGGGATTGGGAAAGGAGGAGCTAGGAAATGACGTTTGGTGATGGTGGGTACAAGTAAGGGCTCTGCATAGTACATATTATATAGGAGGGTACAAGTGTGCTGATGTGGGACGGGCATATGGTAATGAATGGCCTGTGAGGCCTGGTCGTAATGGGAACTGGAGCAAACAAACTCACCAACAGACTATAATGTATATTTTGCCTTTACCCACTATATACAGGTATGTACAATATAAGAACATAAGAACATAAGAAAGGAGGAACACTGCAGGAGGCCTGCTGGCCCATACTAGGCAGGTCCTTTACAATTCATCCCACTAACAAAACATTTGCCCTACCCAATTTTCAAAGCCACCCAAGAAATAAGCTCTGATGTGAAAGTCCCACTCAAATCCAACCCCTCCCACTCATGTACTTATCCAACCTAGATTTGAAACTACCCAAAGTCCCAGCCTCAATAACCCAACTAGGTACACTGTTCCACTAATCAACTACCCGATTTCCAAACAAATACTTTCCTATGTCCTTTCTAAATCTAAACTTATCTAATTTAAATCCATTACTGCGGGTTCTCTCTTGGAGAGACATCCTCAAGACCTTATTAATATCCCCTTTATTAATACCTATCTTCCACTTATACACTTCGATCAGGTCTCCCCTCATTCTTCGTCTAACAAGTGAATGTAACTTAAGAGTCTTCAATCTTTCTTCATAAGGAAGATTTCTAATGCTATGTATTAATTTAGTCATCCTACGCTGAATGTTTTCTAACGAATTTATGTCCATTTTGTAATACGGAGACCAGAACTGAGCTGCATAATCTAGGTGAGGCCTTACTAATGATGTATAAAGCTGCAGTATGACCTCTGGACTTCTGTTGCTTACACTTCTTGATATAAATCCCAGTAATCTATTTGCCTTATTACGTACGCTTAGGCATTGCTGTCTTGGTTTAAGGTTGCTGCTCACCATAACCCCCAAGTCCTTTTCGCAATCTGTATGGCTAAGTTCTACATCATTTAACTTATAAGTACTAATGTTATGGGCACTCCCAAGCTTCAGAACCTTGCATTTATCTACATTGAACTGCATCTGCCACTTTTCTGACCAAGAATATAGTTTGTTTAAATCCTCCTGAAGTTCCATAACATCTACGTTTGAATCAATTATCCTACCTATCTTTGTGTCATCGGCGAATTTGCTCATATCACTAGTAATTCCCTCATCAAGATCATTGATATATATTATAAACAACAACGGGCCCAAGACTGATCCCTGTGGAACGCCACTTGTTACAGATCCCCATTCGGATTTAACCCCATTTATGAACACTCTCTGCTTCCTGTCAGTGAGCCATGACTCAATCCACGAGAGCACTTTTCCCCCAATGCCATGAGCTGCCACTTTCTTTAACAGTCTATGGTGCGGAACTCTATCAAAAGCCTTACTAAAATCTAAGTAAATAATATCAAATTCTTTATTGTGGTCAGCAGCCTCAAAAGCTTTACTGAAGAAAGTTAATAAATTAGTTAGACAAGACCGGCCTCTTGTGAATCCATGCTGAGTATCATTAATCAAGCTATGCTTATCGAGATGGCTTCTTATAATCTCAGCTATAATTGACTCTAGTAATTTGCCTACAATTGAGGTCAGGCTTATTGGGCGGTAATTTGACGGTAACGACTTGTCCCCTGTTTTAAAAATAGGAGTTACATTAGCCATCTTCCACATATCAGACACTACACCTGTTTGAAGAGATAAATTAAAAATATTAGTTAATGGTTCACAGAGTTTCATTTTGCATTCCTTAAGAACCCTTGAAAAAACCTCATCAGGACCCGGCGACTTATTTTGCTTCAGTCTGTCTATCTGCTTCACAACCATCTCACTAGTGACTGTGATGTTACATAATTTATCTTCTTCTAGCCCACTATAAAAATTAATTACTGGAATATTGTTAGTGTCTTCCTGTGTAAAAACTGAGAGAAAATAATTATTTAAAATCAAGCACATTTCATTCTCTTTGTCAGTAAGGTGCCCATAGTTATTTTTAAGGGGACCTATCTTATCTCTGACTTTTGTTCTATAGATCTGGAAAAAACTTTTTGGGTTAGTTTTAGAATCCCTAGCAACTTTAATTTCATAGTCCCTTTTAGCTTTTCTTATCCCCTTTTTAATGTCCCTCTTAATGTCAATATACTGATTCATAAGATGACCCTCACCTCTTTTAATACGCCTATAAATTCCTTTCTTATGCTCTAGTAGATATTTGAGCCTATTATTCATCCATTTTGGGTCATTTCTATTTGATCTAATTTCTTTATATGGGATAAACGCTCTTTGAGCAGCATGTATAGTGTTCAGAAAACTGTCATATTGATAGCTCTCTTCGTTACCCCAGTCAACAGATGATAAGTGTTCTCTAAGCCCATCGTAATCTGCTAAGCGAAAATCTGGGACTGTTACTGAGTTATCGCTACTATCGTACTTCCATTCAATGCTAAATGTAATTGATTTGTGGTCGCTAGCACCCAGTTCCTCTGAAATTTCTAAATTATTAACAAGGGATTCATTGTTTGCCATAACTAAGTCAAGCAGGTTATTTCCCCTTGTAGGTTCTGTCACAAACTGCTTCAAAAAACAATCCTGAAATACTTCTAAGAAGTCGTATGATTCTAAATTCCCAGTCAAGAAATTCCAATCAACATGACTAAAGTTAAAGTCTCCTAGAATTACTACATTATCGTGCCTTGTGGCCTTAACAATTTCCTCCCATAGTAGTCTCCCCTGGTCCCTATCTAAGTTTGGGGGACGGTATATCACTCCGAAAATCAGTTTGTCATGCCCCTCTGAAAATTCTATCCAAACAGACTCTGTATGTGTTTTATTCTATCTGTACAATATGTACAGATAGAATAAAAAAAAGTGTACTGCACGGTGACAGATGGCAAAGCAGAAGCCAGAGGGAGCTCATCGTACTCAACCAGCAGATAGGCAAGTCTGCCAGTGCTTACCGCAAGTGAACGACGTTGCTTTAGCTTTGGTGGGCTTGCCTGTGATTAGTCAATAAACCAAGGTACTGATTTAACAATGGGTACCCTGTAGATCATTAAACCTTTAGCACCCTACTCGCTGGTTTGGAGGTAGCCTATAGGGAAATGTGACAAACGCTGAAAAAAAGTAACATACTCTTTGCATGCCATATTTGGTGATGGAATGTACAAATATGGATTCTGTATAGTACATATTATGTAGGAGGGTACAAGTGCGCTGGCGTGGGAGGGGCATATGGTGCCGGATGGTACAAAGTTGGGGTGTGGGAGGCTCTATGGTTAGGGATGGTTGAGAAGTAGAAGGGAGAGGTGGGTTTACAGTAGGAAGAGAAAGATGAAGTGGGTGGAAGAGAACACTTGGAAGTGCTGGATACTCTTCAAAACACCTCGTCATCACTCGCTTTACACGGTGATTCTCTTACAGAAACAAACTTGCAAATTGTGTTACATTCCACTTGATGTTAAAAAGCCATTGTAACTTTGAAATGTTAGTGTATGACGAACGAGAGAGAGAGAGAGAGAGAGAGAGAGAGAGAGAGAGAGAGAGAGAGAGAGAGAGAGAGAGAGAGAGAGTGTGTACTCACCTATTTGTCCTCACCTATTTGTGGTTGCAGGGGTCGAGACTCAGCTGCTGGACCCGCCTCTTCACTGACCACTCCTAGGTCCTCTCTCTCCCTGCTCCATGAACTTCATGATACCTCGTCTCAAAGCTATGTATGGCTCCTGCCGTGTGTGTGTGTACTCACCTAGCTGAGGTTGCAGGGGTCGAGTCCAAGCTCCTGGCTCCTGGCCCGTGTGTGTGCGTGTATGTGTATGTGTATGTGTGTGTGTGTGTGTGAGTTAAACAGATTATTATATAAGATAATGATTCATAAACTGAAACTGGTGTTTCAATAGCGAAGGTTATGTAGGGAAGACACAAAAGTGGCACTAGAACACTTATTATAAAGACATCTAAAACGCAGTTTTTTTTAACATTCCAATACTGCCAAATGTACTAGAGGAAAAATATGTTGTGTGTGCTGGATCAGTTGGTGCTTGTGGTGAATACGAGAGCCACGTGATGGTAACTTACTTTACCTGACCTACCACTTTGCAGGAACGACACAAACAAAAGATCTGTTACTCATTTTACGACACCACGAGGCGAGGACAAAAAGAGGAATTATCATCGCGTTGAATTTGACAATATTTAAGATGTCTACACCCTTCTTGGCAAGAGAAAAGTCTGAGTTGCCATTACATCATCCAGTACAAATAAGAAATTGGTTTCAAATAGAGTAACACCAATAAAGTAGCGCCTGGCTCTATGCCAGCCCATGTGGGCGACGCCTCAAGCCTTTATACAAGGTTGGGAGTACTCATGAGGGGACCAGTGCTGCATGATGGGATGTACCTTACATGATGGCTTTGTCGAGTTGGGGAACAATGAGCTTCGAGAGAATATCCCAAAACTTAAAGTTACCAAAAAAATTTTGATGTTTTTCTGTCGTGGCGATAAGTCTGGAAAGCGTCTGTGGTTCTGGGCACTATAAAGGAGTCTACGAAGTTCAGGAGATGGCCATAGGAGTTTCAGCTAATTGTACTGGTGTTGTTCAGTTTCTCCAACACGCGTACTCGTGTCCCTTGATGGGTTTTTCCCAAACTTCTAGAAATCTTCCCAAAGAATTAATATTGTATCCTGTACATGGGATGGTATAGACATCAGTGTTACTACATAGTAACTAATTTTCTTCTTGTTCTGAATGATTAGATGGCAACACAGATTTTTCTCTTAACCAGAAGATTGTAAAAACTTCCTTCAATCTGGATGTCTGACAGAACTATCAATTGTTAGTGAAGTGCTGGTCATTAAGTTTAGTACAAGTCTCGTGTAGATAAAGAGACCTGACAAGTAGATAAGACACTTGTGAAACACTTATGCAACTTTTTTGTGGAACCGTTTCCACACCCAATGGTTTCCTCAGTCAGATACAGAGAAGAATGTTTGAAGATCAGGAGTAGTTTGAGGTAATCAGTCCCTCAGCCTGGAGTCGATGGGATCAGTCCATCAATATTAATAAGAATACAACATACACAAATAACCCGCACATATAAGAGAGGAGCTTATGACGACGTTCCGGTCCGGCTTGGACCGTTTACAAATGGTCCAAGTCGGACCGAAAAGTCGTAGTAAGCTCCTCTCTTCTATGTGCGGATTATTTGTGTATCGTTCCAGTCACGGTGTTGTGCCTTTTCTTGTTATTTAAGAATAGAGCATATACGCGAAGAAGGGGCTTATACTGTAGACAGGTGAGGCGAAGCAGTCGTAGACGGCGTCACCTTGAAAAACCCACAGGTGGAAGTAGGTGATGACTATAGGTTAGGCAAGCGTAGAATTCCCTGCACCAGGATCCCAAGATGTTGCTGTGTCTAACAGAAATGTAGCTAAATGGTTCAGAGAACCGAAAAGTTGAACAGTCGAAGATATCAAATCGACACCAGGCTGAAGAACTGATTACCTAAACCTCCTTCTGACCGTAAAACATTCTTCTCTGCATTCAACTGAAGTAGCCCAAGCATTTCCCGAGTGTCTACTTTATCAACTTGCATTCCTCATCGAAGAAGACAGGACTAGATACCGTAAATGTTTTCAAACTGAATTCAATTACTTCCCTTTTTCGTCCTCGCGTTCTGGTGCGACAATATATGTAACATACCATTTTTAGGATTTGGCTTCTTGTAGTAACTGTTATCCAGTTTCGAGGGGCACTGCAGTGGTGGTTAGGTAAGTGAAGGTACCATCGAGTACCTCCCTTGTGGTCCCTGCATAGTGGTAGGTTAGGTAAGGGAGGGTACCATCGAGTACCTCCCTTGTGGTCCATGCAGAATGGTACGTTAGGAAAGGGAGGGTACCATCGAGTACCTCCCTTGTGGTCCATGCAGAATGGTACGTTAGGAAAGGGAGGGTACCATCGAGTAACTCCATCGTGGTCCCTGCAGTGGTAGGTTAGATAAGGGAAGGTACCATGGAGTACCTCCCTCGTGGTCCCTGCAGAGTGGTAGGTTAGATAAGGGAAGGTACCATGGAGTACCTCCCTTGTGGTCCCTGCAGAGTGGTAGGTTAGATAAGGGAAGGTACCATGGAGTACCTCCCTCGTGGTCCCTGCAGAGTGGTAGGTTAGATAAGGGAAGGTACCATGGAGTACCTCCCTTGTGGTCCGTGCAGAGTGGTAGATTAGATAAGGAAAGGTACCATGGAGTACCTCCCTCGTGGTCCCTGCAGAGTGGTAGGTTAGATAAGGGAAGGTACCATGGAGTACCTCCCTCGTGGTCCCTGCAGAGTGGTAGGTTAGATAAGGGAAGGTACCATGGAGTACCTCCCTTGTGGTCACTGCAGAGTGGTAGGTTAGATAAGGGAAGGTACCATGGAGTACCTCCCTTGTGGTCCCTGCAGAGTGGTAGGTTAGATAAGGGAAGGTACCATGGAGTACCTCCCTTGTGGTCCCTGCAGAGCGGTAGGTTAGATAAGGGAAGGTACCATGGAGTATCTCCCTTGTGGTCCCTGCAGAGTGGTAGGTTAGATAAGGGAAGGTACCATGAAGTACCTCCCTTCTGGTCCCTGCAGAGTGGTAGGTTAGATAATGGAAGGTACCAGGGAGTACCTCCCTTGTGGTCCCTGCAGAGTGGTAGGCTAGACAAGGGAAGGTACCATGGAGTACCTCCCTCGTGGTCCCTGCAGAGTGGTAGGTTAGATAAGGGAAGGTACCATGGAGTACCTCCCTCGTGGTCCCTGCAGAGTGGTAGGTTAGATAAAGGAAGGTACCATGGAGTACCTCCCTCGTGGTCCCTGCAGAGTGGTAGGTTAGATAAGGGAAGGTACCATGGAGTACCTCCCTTGTGGTCCCTGCAGAGTGGTAGGTTAGATAAGGGAAGGTACCATGGAGTACCTCCCTCGTGGTCCCTGCAGAGTGGTAGGTTAGATAAGAGAAGGTACCATGGAGTACCTCCCTCGTGGTCCCTGCAGAGTGGTAGGTTAGATAAGGGAAGGTACCATGGAGTACCTCCCTTGTGGTCCCTGCAGAGTGGTAGATTAGATAAAGGAAGGTACCATGGAGTACCTCCCTCGTGGTCCCTGCAGAGTGGTAGGTTAGATAAGGGAAGGTACCATGGAGTACCTCCCTTGTGGTCCCTGCAGAGTGGTAGGTTAGATAAGGGAAGGTACCAGGGAGAACCTCCCTTGTGGTCCCTGCAGAGTGGTAGGCTAGATAAGGGAAGGTACCATGGAGTACCTCCCTCGTGGTCCCTGCAGAGTGGTAGGTTAGATAATGGAAGGTACCATGGAGTACCTCCCTTGTGGTCCCTGCAGAGTGGTAGGTTAGATAAGGGAAGGTACCATGGAGTACCTCCCTTGTGGTCACTGCAGAGTGGTAGGTTAGATAAGGGAAGGTACCATGGAGTACCTCCCTTGTGGTCCCTGCAGAGTGGTAGGTTAGATAAGGGAAGGTACCAGGGAGTACCTCCCTTGTGGTCCCTGCAGAGTGGTAGGCTAGATAAGGGAAGGTACCAGGGAGTACCTCCCTCGTGGTCCCTGCAGAGTGGTAGGTTAGATAAGGGAAGGTACCATGGAGTACCTCCCTTGTGGTCCCTGCAGAGTGGTAGGTTAGATAAGGGAAGGTACCATGGAGTACCTCCCTTGTGGTCCCTGCAGAGTGGTAGGTTAGATAAGGGAAGGTACCATGGAGTACCTACCTTGTGGTCCCTGCAGAGTGGTAGGTTAGATAAGGGAAGGTACCATGGAGTACCTACCTTGTGGTCCCTGCAGAGTGGTAGGTTAGATAAGGGAAGGTACCATGGAGTACCTACCTTGTGGTCCCTGCAGAGTGGTAGGTTAGATAAGGGAAGGTACCATGGAGTACCTACCTTGTGGTCCCTGCAGAGTGGTAGGTTAGATAAGGGAAGGTACCATGGAGTACCTACCTTGTGGTCCCTGCAGAGTGGTAGGTTAGATAAGGGAAGGTACCATGGAGTACCTACCTTGTGGTCCCTGCAGAGTGGTAGGTTAGATAAGGGAAGGTACCATGGAGTACCTCCCTTGTGGTCCCTGCAGAGTGGTAGGTTAGATAAGGGAAGGTACCAGGGAGTACCTCCCTTGTGGTCCCTGCAGAGTGGTAGGCTAGATAAGGGAAGGTACCAGGGAGTACCTCCCTCGTGGTCCCTGCAGAGTGGTAGGTTAGATAAGGGAAGGTACCATGGAGTACCTCCCTTGTGTTCCCTGCAGAGTGGTAGGTTAGATAAGGGAAGGTACCATGGAGTACCTCCCTTGTGTTCCCTGCAGAGTGGTAGGTTAGATAAGGGAAGGTACCATGGAGTACCTACCTTGTGTTCCCTGCAGAGTGGTAGGTTAGATAAGGGAAGGTACCATGGAGTACCTACCTTGTGGTCCCTGCAGAGTGGTAGGTTAGATAAGGGAAGGTACCATGGAGTACCTACCTTGTGGTCCCTGCAGAGTGGTAGGTTAGATAAGGGAAGGTACCATGGAGTACCTACCTTGTGGTCCCTGCAGAGTGGTAGGTTAGATAAGGGAAGGTACCATGGAGTACCTACCTTGTGGTCCCTGCAGAGTGGTAGGTTAGATAAGGGAAGGTACCATGGAGTACCTCCCTTGTGGTCCCTGCAGAGTGGTAGGTTAGATAAGGGAAGGTACCATGGAGTACCTCCCTTGTGGTCCCTGCAGAGTGGTAGGTTAGATAAGGGAAGGTACCATGGAGTACCTCCCTTGTGGTCCCTGCAGAGTGGTAGGCTAGATAAGGGAAGGTACCATGGAGTACCTCCCTTGTGGTCCCTGCAGAGTGGTAGGCTAGATAAGGGAAGGTACCATGGAGTACCTCCCTTGTGGTCCCTGCAGAGTGGTAGGCTAGATAAGGGAAGGTACCATGGAGTACCTCCCGCCGCCACCATAAACAACAACTTACGGAGCACACATGTTTTCCTTCTACTTTGTTTATTAGTATTAAGTTGTTAAATCCCCAGCATGAAAGATGTATCTTTAATATATGTTGTAGTGCCACTTTTATGTCTTATCTACGTACGCTTCAGTACTGAAGCACCAGTTTCAGTTTGTGTGCTGTAAGTTTAATAACTGTTTAACTCTCTCTCTCTCTCTCTCTCTCTCTCTCTCTCTCTCTCTCTCTCTCTCTCTCTCTCTCTCTCTCTCTCTCGTAATACACTAACATTTCAAAGTTACAATGGCTTTTTAACATCAAGTGGAATGTAACACAATTTGCAAGTTTATGCTTCTGTAAGAGAATGACCGTGTAAAGTGAGTGATAACGAGGTGTTTTGAAGAGTATCCAGCACTTCCAAGTGTTCTCTTCCACCCAGTTCATCTTTCCCTTCCTACTGTAAACCCACCTCTTCCTCCCACCTCTCTACCATCCCTAACCATAGACCTTCCCACACCCCGAACTTTGTACCATCCGGCACCATATATCCCTCCCACACCAGCTAACCTGTATTTACAAGCATCAGAGGTCTCTCCCATTCTCCTTTCCTTGTACCCTCTCTGTATAGTCCTTGTGGCTTAGCGCTTCTTTTTGATTATAATAATAATAATCCTTGTACCCTCTATCAACCAAAGATCCTTCTCTCTCCCTTCCTTCGCAATTTCCCACTCCAAAAGTCCTTCCCACGCCCTTAAAAAGTCACCCCATCGCCTTCTGGTGTTCACTCCATCACCAAATGTCGCTCCCTCACTCCTTATTTCGTGCGCCTCATCACCAAACGTCTCTGGATCAAAGAAGCTGGAGGAACCTTTTCTTATTTTGTATATAACATAATTGTCTGCGGAATTACCCTCAAGGATTTAGTGCTCTCTTAGAAAATGTTTTAAAACTTTGTGATTGCTGATGTTGCTACTTCTGTTGCTGCTGATGTTGCCATTACTTTTGTTATTTTTGCTGATGCTATAACTTTTGGTATTTCTGCTGATTCTGATACTGACACTGTTTCTGCTACTGGGGCTGCTCCTGCTTCTGTGGCTGTTGCTTCTGCTTCTGTGTGATGCCTCTTCTGTGTCTGCTGCTGCTCTTGCGTTACTGTCAATAACTGCTCATTCTCCTGTGTCTGGCAGCGCCAATAACCCATCAATATTCTTCATCTATATTATCTGATCAAATAATTCCCAGGAACTGTGGGAATTCTATCAAAAACACGCTATGTTCTTGAAACACCATTATTCTGTCCGTAGCTGGCTTATGGTATCTCTGCTTGGAGATCTACTACATTGATTCACTAAAATTACTTGTTATACAAAAGAAGTCAGTTATTAGACTAATCCACTAATCACGCTGTACACAACACACATCCTCATTATTCGTAAATCTTAACTTACTCAACTTACAAAAATCCCCCCTAATTGTACTTTAACCCAGCGCTCTCTCTCTTCCTCGAGAGATGCAGCAAAATGCATAAATATAAATAACAGCAACAAGTACCTCTTCGTGCTCGACACAAGCCTACCTAGGAACTATATTCAACTACAGAGTCCTATAATTTTTAACTCCATTCCAGAAGATGCAAAAAAATTCCCTGTCACCTACTTTAAACGGATAGTTAAAAAAAAAAAAAAGCTAACGTAAATTCCTCATAGATGTTGCATATAAAGAGTATGTTACAATTTATTCAGCGTATGTCACACACTCATATAGGCTGCCTCCCAACCAGCGAACCAGGTGCTAAGGGTTTAACGATCGATAGGGTTCCCTTAGTTCATTAACCAATCATAGGCATGTTCGCCAAGCTGAAGCAACGTTGTTCACTTGCGGTAAGCATAGGCAGACTTGCCTACCTGCTGGATGAGTAAAATGCACTCTCTCAGGCTTCTGCTTTGCCATCTGTCACCGTGGTGTACACTCATTATTCTACATGTACATATTGTACAAAGTGCACATATCTGTAAATAGTGAAGGCAAAATATACATTATAGTCTACCGCTGAGTTTTTTTTTGCTCCAATTCCTATTAGAATCAGATCTTACAGGCCATTCATTACCTGTGTTCTTAATAATAGATAAATATTTTTTGGCGAATTTTAACAGAAATCTTGTTTATCCAAATATTTGCATTCATACTGTTGCTCTCTCACTGATATATCCTAAAATAATAATAATAATAATAATAATAATAATAATAATAATAATAATAATAATAATAATAATAACAATAATAATAATAATAATAATAATAATAATAATAATAATATCTTTATTTCTAAAAGTACAAGAACAATTTATACAGGTCTAGCTGACATCAATGACATACTGCTACACAGAAAGCCGCTTGTTATGCAAAACATTTCAGGCAGATTAGGTAAATTTTGTCCCAGGATGCGACCCACACCAATCAACTAACACCTAGGTACCAATTTTACTTATGGGTGAACATGGACAGCAGGTGTCCTATGGAAACACGTCCCAATGTTTTCCAGCCTACAGAGGATCGAACCACGGACTTTGGTGTGCAAGGTGAGTGCGCCACCAACCGAGCTAGGGGACACCTACATTTATTGGGTAGTTTATTACTCGATATTGTTTTCTGAATGATGTAGTAACCACCACTAAAAATAATATTCCAAGTTCTTATAAAAAAATCCAAAGTGCCTCATACCATACAGCATATTGTTGTAGTACACCATATGTAGTATGCTGTAATAAAGTTGGCAAATTGCAGCATTCTAGTAATCTGGAGTTTTTCTATAAAATATGCCAATCATATTAACTAATTCTACATCAGCTGTAAAATTACTTAATGGAAACAAAAATTACCAATTATCTTGACATTAAACACCGAGAGAAACTATGTTAAAAAGAAACTCTTCTTGCTTGTCCCAAATATGAAACTATCAGAGAAACAAGGATAATATAATATACAAGACAATTTCTGTGCTCATGAGGATACTCATGATGCAGACATTGCATGAACACATCAGTTTGCATGTCTTCATGGTACCGAGACAGCTAGTGTGGGAGAACATGCAGACCGGTGCACAGACGGCATTATGAGGTGGAGACATGCACTACGGTATTTTCCTCATGGTAACAGGATATGCATCTGAATATTCTTCTCAGACTGACATTCGTTGATTAAGAGTACTAAAAAGATGCTTAGAACATTTCATAATTATACCCGCTGTAAAGAGGGAATTTTGCTCGATCGCTAGAGCACTCAATTCACACACCTAGGTCAGGGGTTCGAATCTACACCGGTATGACTGGAAAACATTAGGGAAGAGTTTCCATACGACACCTGCTGTCTCTGTCCCTGTTCTCCCATCAGTTTATAATGGGTACCTGGGTGTTAGTGGACTGGTGTGGGTCGCATCCTGAGATAAAACTGACTTAATTTGCGGGAAATGCTCAGCATAACAAGGGATTTTCTATATAGTAGTATGTCATTGATGTCAGCTAGGACTGTATACCTTGCATATGAAAGTGTAGTAAATATAGGTATTATTATTAATATTATTATTATTATAATCTGATGGTCCAAGACTCACTAAAACGTCGAGTAAATTTTAAGAGTGAAGACAAAAATCGTCGACTCTGCTGAAATTATCACATTCATTATCTCCTCTCCCCACGCAAGTCAATGTCGTCTACGTGTTTTAACGAATGCTTAACATCTGATTGGATTTCTGCGGGCTTAGCGCAGTTTTATCCCTAGAGCAGTGCCTCATCCTGACCTTTACAAGACAGATTTATCTCCTCCTCTTCATCATCGTGCTCCTGCTCCTACTCCTTCTCTTCCACATTTGCCTCCTGCCCCTCCTCCTCTTCCTCTTTCTCATCCTCACCTCCATCACCTTCTTATCTTACATTTTCTTTTCTTCCTTCACCACCTCAAATTCTTTCACTCTCACACGAAGACAAAAATTCTTTCCTCCCAGGAGTGCTGTGTAGGAACGTGGGAGTCATCCCTCCCATCTGAATTATAGTTACCCCTCCCACTTGAATCATTTTTACCCACCAACCTGAACCATCCTTCCCTATCTATCTGAATCATCATTACCCACCCACCTAAACCATCCTTACCCACCCACCTAAACCATCCTTACCCACCCACCTAAACCATCCTTACCCACCCACCTGAACCATCCTTACCCACCCACCTGAACCATCCTTACCCACCCACCTAAACCATCCTTACCCACCCACCTAAACCATCCTTACCCACCCACCTGAACCATCCTTACCCACCCACCTGAACCATCCTTACCCACCCACTTAAACCATCCTTACCCACCCACCTAAACCATTCTTACCCACCCACCTGAACCATCCTTACCCACCCACCTGAACCATCCTTACCCACCCACCTGATCCATCATTACTCACCCACCTAAACCATCATTACCCACCCACCTGAACCATCCTTACCCACCCACCTGAACCATCCTTACCCACCCACCTGAACCATCCTTACCAACCCTCCTAAACCATCCTTACCCACCCACCTGAACCATCCTTACCCACTCACCTGAACCATCCTTACCCACCCACCTGAACCATCCTTACCCACCCACCTGAACTATCCTTACCCACTCACCTTAACCATCCTTACCTACCCACCTGAACCATCCTTACCCACCCACCTGAACCATCCTTACCCACCCACCTGAACCATCCTTACCCACCTGAACCATCCTTACCCACCTGAACCATCCTTACCCACCTGAACCATCCTTGCCCACCCACCTGAACCATTCTTACCCACTCACCTTAACCATCCTTACCTACCCACCTGAACCATCCTTACCCACCCACCTGAACTATTCTTACCCACCCACCTTAACCATCCTTACCCACCCACATGAACCGTCCTTACACATCTACCTGAACCATCCTTACCCACTCACCTTAACCATCCTTCCCCACCCACCTGAACCATCCTTACCCACCCACCTGAACCATCCTTACCCACACACCTAAACCATCCTTACCCACCCACTTAAATCATCCTTACCTACCCACCTGAACCATCTTTACCCACACACCTAAACCATCCTTACCCACCCACCTGAACCATCCTTATCCACACACCTAAACCATCCTTACCCACCCACCTGAACCATCCATATCCACCCACCTGAACCATCCTTACCCACCCACCTGAACCATCCTTACCCACCCACCTGAAACATCCTTACCCACCCACCTGAACCATCCTTACCCACCCACCTGAACCATCCTTATCCACCCACCTAAACCATCCTTACCCACTCACCTGAACCATCCTTACCCACCCACCTGAACTATCCTTACCCACCCACCTGAACCATCCTTACCCACCCACCTAAAATACCCCTAACCCTCTATCTGAAAAAATTCTATCCCTCCTTCGTCAATCTTCCTTACCCTTCCAGAAATAAAACATCCTGTCTATCCCATTCTCTCCCTCTGTCTCAGTCTCTCACTGTTTTTCTCAAAAACATATATATTCTAATGTTTAAATGAGTGAAAAAAAGACAGATCCACCCCTTAAATAGCATCAACAGCTCGAGATTTAAATTCTGAACTGATGAATCCGATGATTCCGGTTCACACTTCCATTTTGATCCACAGATAATACTTTCGAAATGTCTGACTAAATGTAGGAAGATCCTTGTCAGTCAGAATATATTCCCACTTCCTGTGACTGAATAACTCTTCCAGATTTTTTACAACCTGTAACTCAGAATATTAAGATACAAAATGCTCAACTTGTCAGGGAAAAGAGATATATTTTATTATTAGGGCCTCAATACAGCAAAGTCACCGCAGTTTCATGGTAAGGTTGTCACTTGTGGCGATGAGCAACAGAATTACCCACCCTGGTTGCAGATGTAAAGTCGGTGATTATTAATGTGTTGCAGTGTAGGTGTAACGTTGCAAAAATTGTAAGGATCATGTGATGTTGAAGATGAACATATATATTTACAAAGTATTGTGTATGTTGCAGATGTTGTAATAGAAGTAACGCTATTATGTTGTAAAGTTCAAGTAGTTGATGTGTAGTAGTTGATGTGTAGTAGTTGATGTGTAGTAGAGGTGTAGTAGCTGAGGTGTAGTAGCTGATGTGCAGTAGTTGCTGTGTAGTAGTTGCTGTGTAGTAGTTGATGTGTAGTAGTTGATGTGTAGTAGCTGTGTAGTAGTTGATGTGTAGTAGTTGTTGTGTAGTAGTTGATGTGTAGTAGTTGCTGTGTAGTAGAGGTGTAGTAGCTGAGGTGTAGTAGCTGATGTGCAGTAGTTGCTGTGTAGTAGTTGCTGTGTAGTAGTTACTGTGTAGAAGTTGCTGTGTAGTAGTTGCTGTGTAGTAGTTGCTGTGTAGTAGAGGTGTAGTAGCTGAGGTGTAGTAGCTGATGTGCAGTAGTTGCTGTGTAGTAGTAGCTGTGTAGTAGTTGCTGTGTAGTAGCTGCTGTGTAGTAGTTGCTGTGTAGTAGTAGCTGTGTAGTAGTTGCTGTGTAGTAGCTGCTGTGTAGTAGCTGCTGTGTAGTAGTTGCTGTGTAGTAGTAGCTGTGTAGTAGTTGCTGTGTAGTAGTTGATGTGTAGTAGTTGCTGTGTAGTAGTTGCTGTGTAGTAGTTGCTGTGTAGTAGTTGCTGTGTAGTAGTTGCTGTGTAGTAGTTGCTGTGTAGTAGTTGCTGTGTAGTAGCTGATGTGTAGTAGCTGATGTGTAGTAGTTGCTGTGTAGTAGTTGATGTGTAGTAGTTGCTGTTTAGTAGTTGCTGTGTAGTAGTTGCTGTGTAGTAGTTGATGTGTAGTAGTTGCTGTGTAGTAGTTGCTGTGTAGTAGTTGCTGTGTAGTAGTTGCTGTGTAGTAGTTGATGTGTAGTAGTTACTGTGTAGTAGTTGCTGTGTAGTAGTTGCTGTGTAGTAGTTGCTGTGTAGTAGTTGCTGTGTAGTAGTTGATGTGTAGTAGTTGCTGTGTAGTAGTTGCTGTGTAGTAGTTGCTGTGTAGTAGTTGCTGTGTAGTAGTTGCTGTGTAGTAGTTGCTGTGTAGTAGTTGATGTGTAGTAGTTTCTGTGTAGTAGTTGCTGTGTAGTAGTTGATGTGTAGTAGTTGCTGTGTAGTAGTTGCTGTGTAGTAGCTGATGTGTAGTAGTTGCTGTGTAATAGTTGCTGTGTAGTAGTTGCTGTGTAGTAGTTGCTGTGTAGTAGAGGTGTAGTAGCTGAGGTGTAGTAGCTGAGGTGTAGTAGCTGAGGTGTAGTAGCTGATGTGTACATGTGTAGTAGTTGATGTGTAGATGTGTAGATGTGTAGCAGTTGATGTGTAGTGGTTGATGTGTAGTAGTTGAGGTGTAGTAGTTGAGGTGTAGTAGTTGAGGTGTAGTAGTTGAGGTGTAGTAGTTGTGCAGTAGTTGAGGTGTAGTAGTTGAGGTGTAGTAGTTGTGCAGTAGTTGAGGTGTAGTAGTTGAGGTGTAGTAGTTGAGGTGTAGTAGTTGAGGTGTAGTAGTTGAGGTGTAGTAGCTGATGTGCAGTAACTGACGTGTAGTAGTTGACGTGAAATAATTTACGCGTAGTTGACGTGTAGTAGTTGGCATGCAATAACTGATGTGTAGTTGGTGTGTTGTAGTTGACGTGTAATAAATGACGTGTAGTAGTTGACGTCCCGTAGTTGATGGGTAATTGACGTGTAGTAGCTGACGTGTAATAATTAACGTGTAGTACTAGGTATGACCAGAGCTTTGTTAAGATGGGAAGGGGAGAAGGATGAGTAAGGATGGAATTATGGGAAAAGGTGGGGAGGGGGAGGGTAAGTAGGGTAATGAAGGAAAGTGACCTAACCACTTTGACGCATTTTATGCAAGTGTGTGTATTTGTTGTGTTATTCATGAATACACTGAATTCATAAGATGGGTATACCTCCTGCCCAACAGTTACACACAGTTATACCAGCAGTATACCTGCATGCCGCTGAGTTGGAAGGATGCATACTTTTTGCAGCTGCTTTTTTTTTTAACAAGAGATCGGTCGTAAGACTGTTGCTGCAAATGGAAGTTGGCTTTTAACCTGGATTTGGTTGACTGAACACTTTCTAAGGTGGTCCTACTGTATGATGTTAGCAGATGTTATAAGGTTAGTTGTACGATGTAGTCTGAGGTATGTCTCCATAAACTGGGGTGCATTTATCCTTGGTGTTGGACTTAGAATGGTTCTGGTGGTATCCATTCTTCTATTTTTTTCGGGGAGGTCACTCAGGATCCTAGGCCTTGGTAAGTTCTCCTTGTGGATGAAGCGTCGGACTCTTTGTTGGAGGGTCATCCTATGGGTTCTGTGGAGATGTGTGCTGATGATGTAGTCGGTGGTCGTCGTTAGTTGGGGAGGGTTTGTCTGTCTGGTATATAAAGTTCTAGCATGTCATAGTTGTCTCTCTTTTAGTTTATCTAGCCTGTCACTTATTGCAGTGATCTCCTGTTGGATGTACTTGTCTTACATTCTGATTTTCTCTTTGCCTGGTGCCAGTGATAGAGCGGAGTGCTCTGTTCTGGACTCTTTGAAGTTGTAATATGTTCGATTTAGTTGTTAGTAACATGGGTACGCAAGGGTGTTCCAGCTAAGGTCTTATCGTCACCTTATAAAGGTGCTTCTTGATGAGGAGAGGGCTTCTTTGAATAGGTGATTGAGGCGGATTTTTGCTAAGTTCACCTTTTTGATGACGTGATATAAGGAGTGGAGCAATCTGTCGATCTCGTAATCCAAGATCTTGTTTGAATTTCTGATAGCGATACGTGATGGAGATGCCCCCGTGGTTTTCTATGGTTGATGCAAAACAACCGATCGTGCTGATGAGGACTTTATCTGGGTTGGTTGTGATTCTCCATTTTCCTCCCAGATAGCTCTTCTTCGTAGTTCGGCATTCATGTTTTTCTATTACTCTCCTATGCTTGTTTATACCTGATATGGTGGTGGATGATACTACAAAGATAACATCTGCAAATTGGGTGATGATTGTATCACTGAATTCAGGCTGGGGAAGGTCGTTTACATATATATAATGAATAGTATGGGGCTGAGGCACGAGCCCTGCCGTACTCCAGCTGTCGGCATGAAAGGTGCTGCTGACTTTCCGTTGAGGGCGGTATGACGCTTCTACCTGTTAAGAAGTTGTATATAAGCCTGAGAAAGATCCAGTTGTGGTCAGGGAGGTGGGCAAGTTTGAATATGAGGCCGTCGTGCCACAAGCTGGCGAATGCTTTGTATACGTGCCTAGTTACAATTAGAGCAAGGTTCCCTTGTTTCCTCAGGCTATCCACCGCATCAAAGATGATATTTAGAGCATGTTGTGTTCCTCGGTGGGACCTGACAACACCGGTGAACGTACTTGAATTCTATGTAGTAGTTCAGTCTGTTGGAGATGATTTTTTCGAAGACTTTTCCAGTGAGGAGGTGGGCCTATAGCTCTACGGTTTCCGGTTGTCCTTATTGGGTTTTGCGATTAAAATCATCCTCACTGTCTTAAATGCCACTGGGAAGTGTCCAGACGCCAAGACAGCATTAAAGACATTTACCAGAGACATCGTGCAGTTACGGGGTAGGTACTTTGTTTAGCTGTTATGCCTGAGGGGCCAGATGCCTTATTGCTGATTCGGCCGATGACTTGGGTCATCTCCCTGAGGGTAAGTGGTCTAGTGAGGGTGTTCCTTTTCGAGGGAAGATGCATTAGTCAACGGTATTGGGTGGAAATCTTCCCGGTTTTCCTCCCGCCATTGGTTGACCCACTGGTAGTGGTTGTTGTTAAATCTTTTATCACTGTGTGAGAGAATTTTCTTCCACACTTCACCCGTCAGTTTAGCTTGGTCTTGTGGGTTTTCGAGAAGGGTAGTCACTTCCTCACCTTATCATCGGTGCAGGAGTGTGTATGGTGTTGTGTGGGTGTGTTTAGCCCCCAGTAGCATACGGATCTTACAGACACAGTCCAGAACTGTTCTGGACGGTGTCTGTACTTGTATTGACGTGCAGTAGTTGTCCTGTAATAACTGACGTGTAATAGTTTACGTGTAGTAGTTGATGTGCAGTAGTTGACGTGCAGTAGTCGAAAATACTGTTGTAATGTTTGTTATGATGCAAAACATTATCATGTAGTTTTAAGTTGTTTTCTGGTGGTTCAGTTCGTTTTCTTATGCTGTTCTTCTTGATGGAGTTAAGTTGGAATTTATATTGCAATGTTAAAACCTCATTAATATAGCAACTGCAAAGTTATTTATGCCATCAGAACTTAACTTCAGCTCATAATCAAAAGTCATTCTTTACGACAAGCTGTCAAATCAATAATGCCTTGAGAATTAAGTATTCTTGTCCAGCGAGCCTTCATTTCCAGAACACATAAGCAGTTTAGTCAACTCTGACACAGTTTATCTCCAGCACAGTTTACTTTTTTCCAGGCTACTGAAAGAATGCCTTGCCCCTCCGACTGTAACAGTATAATGCATATACTGGGGGAGTGGAGAAGAATCCTTCCTCCGTAAGTCATACATGTCGTAATAGGCAACTAAAATGCCGGAGCAATACGGTTGTAACCCCCTTCTGTATAAATTACTAATTGTAAAAAGATGAAAAACTTTCGTTACTTGTTTATCGGGTCACCTGCCTCGGTGGACACGGCCAGTGTGCTAAAAACAAAATTGGAAATATAGCGTTAGAATTTAAATTGAATTATTTGTTGCAATGCAATTGAAAGGGCGGAAATGCTTTTCCAGATTTGCTGAATGAAGTTATTTTCATACGTTATAATTTCACTACTAGATTTTCAACACATGGACGCTATATTTACTACAATAATTTCCATCTTTTGCTTTCACGTTGACACTCGTTCCAGAATAATTACACAAAACACTGACATCTGACTTTAATGCTCTTATACTGCTTTAAAATCGCTTTGTTTGTCTACCAATAAATTTGTTTATTCAATAAATTTGTTTATTTGTTTATTCTGAAACCCTCTCCCTAACTTTTCCGTTTTTTTTTTCTGACAGTGAGGCTATTGTATAAATGTTTTCAGTAACAGTTACATTTTGAAGAAAAATATATCAAAGTTATTTCTTAAAAAAAAAATCGATAAAACCTTTGATTTTTATTAACGAATAAATTTAATGTCAAATTTCTACCTTTAAATCATTTGTTTCTGTAGTCAATGGAATTTATAAATTTGAAGCAAAGAGAAACCATAAGAACACACTCGAAAAATTTCTTATTGACAAGAATTCCCTTGATCTAAGAGTACCTCACTAAGTAAGTTTAAATCCATCAACATTTCAGTACCTTTTACAGTAATATTTGGTCAAGATGAACTAGTGGTGGAAGACATTCAAGCCAAGTTCATTAACGGATGTCAGACATCATGTAGTACACTGCCAATGATTTATGTTCCTTGATAATGTGAGTAGCCACGAAAGCGCTTGGAATTTCTCTATTCTTTCACAGTGGTTGTTTTGCATATTCTGAAATCACCTGTTTACTGTGATCTTATTGCATAATATATATATATATATATATATATATATATATATATATATATATATATATATATATATATATATATATATATATATAAACACTGCGACTAGCCAAGGACTGTAGTCTGGCTAGTCGCAGTGTTATTATTGATTAATACCACTCGTTCGTGGGCACAATAATATACACTGATACGCACAGTTCTTCGAGGAAACACTGCGTGATATACACCTCTCAGCGCGGATGAATTTGTGTATATATTAACCTCTCGGAGAATAACAGCAGATATGAAGCTATAGGTGTATAAAGATATATACAATTTGGTGAATATTCATCTCGTAGTGTTTATTCAACTCATGGTATATATTCATCTTTTGGTTTATATAACCTAAGGGATATAAATTTCGGTGTATTATTATAATCAAGGGGAGCTCTAAACTCGTAGGATTATACAGCGCCTGTAGGGGAGGGGGCTGGAAGGTATTCAGGCTCAATTCAGTGAACCGGACCACTGATCCAAGTCCCTACATCAAGAGCCCCTCACCAGGGTCAAGGAACGTCCCTTGATGGAACATCTCGGTGTATACACACTGACTCTGCCACTTCTTGCACGAGGCTTCGAGCAGTCAGAGTGTCGCCTGATACTTGGATAATCTATAATACAGTCAGCAGCTTGCCCGTCAGGTGGAGACTATGTCAGTGTTGTGGATTTTTTTTTTTAAATAGCTCATCTGGTTGCTGTCCAGCAGCAATACAGGCTTCTTAATTATTAATTTCAACCTTTTTTTCCTCAGTCGGCTTTCCTCATTTTATTCCTCTTCCTGTTCCTCCTCCTTTTTTAGGCCCCTCTCACCTCTTCTGATTTCCTCGTCTCTTCTTCCCGCATTGATCGTATCAGAACTCTTTCAATACTTATGACCTGGTTGACCGATTCTTCTCTCCCTCCCTCACCTGTTTTCTGCTATCTTACTCCTTCACCTCTTCCTCTGTTTCTCCTCCCTCACTTCTATGTCCCATCATTCACCCCTTCTTCACCCCCTCCTCCTCCTCCTCCTCCTCCTCCTCCTCCTCCCTTCCTTCCCTCCATCACATTTACGTATCATTTCATTTTCCCTTCTCTCTTTCAAACCCCCTTCACCTTGGACTTCTCATCACACCTGCCCCTTCATTCACCTTCACTACGTCTTCCCGGTTCGTCACTTTTCCCACGCTCGTCAGCGCCTGGGCGAGAACACTTTAATTGCAACAATATTGATCAGTAACGATGAATAACCAGCCTGAATAATTGATGTTAATTACCAAAAATTAGTCGACAATTGTTCGGTCACCGAAATAATGGCTTGCTATGCTGTCACTTCCTACCAGGCTATGCTGTCACTTGCTGCCAGGTTATGCTGTCACTTGCTGCCAGGCTATGCTGTCACTTCCTACCAGGCTATGCTGTCACTTGTTGCCAGGTTATGCTGTCACTTGCTGCCAGGCTATGCTGTCACTTACTACCAGGTTATGATGTCACTTGCCGCCAGGCTATGCTGTCACTTCCTACCAGGCTATACTGTCACTTGCTGCCAGGTTATGCTGTCACTTGCTGCCAGGCTATGCTGTCACTTCCTAACAGGCTATGCTGTCACTTGCTGCCAGGTTATGCTGTCACTTGCTGCCAGGCTATGCTGTCACTTACTACCAGGTTATGCTGTCACTTGCCGCCAGGCTATGCTGTCACTTCCTACCAGGCTATGCTGTCACTTGCTGCCAGGTTATGCGGTCACTTGCTGCCAGGCTATGCTGTCACTTCCTACCAGGCTATGCTGTCACTTGCTGCCAGGTTATGCTGTCACTTGCTGCCAGGCTATGCTGTCACTTACTACCAGGTTATGCTGTCACTTGCCGCCAGGCTATGCTGTCACTTCCTACCAGGTTATGCTGTCACTTCCTACCAGGCTATGCTGTCACTTCCTACCAGGCTATGCTGTCACTTCCTACTAGGCTATGCTGTCACTTGTTGCTAGGTTATGCTGTTACTTGCTGCCATGCCATGTTGTCACTGCCAGGCTATGCTGTCACTTACTACCAGGTTATGCTGTCACTTGCTGCCAGGTTATGCTGTCACTTACTGCCAGGCTATGCTGTCACTTACTGCCAGGTTATGCTGTCACTTACTGCCAGGCTATGCTGTCACTTACTGCCAGGCTATGCTGTCACTTACTACCAGGCTATGCTGTCACTTACTGCCAGGCTATGCTGTCACTTACTGCCAGGCTATGCTGTCACTTACTACCAGGTTATGCTGTCACTTGCTGCCAGGCTATGCTGTCACTTCCTACCAGGTTATGCTGTCACTTCCTACCAGGCTATGCTGTCACTTACTACCAAGTTATGCTGTCACTTGCTGCCAGGTTATGCTGTCACTTGCTGCCAGGCTATGCTGTCACTTGCTGCCAGGCTATGCTGTCACTTACTGCCAGGCTATGCTGTCGCTTACTGCCAGGTTATGCTGTCACTTGCTGCCAGACTATGCTGTCACTTCCTACCACGCTATGCTGTCACTTGCTGCCAGGTTATATTGTCACTTCCTGCCAGGCTATGCTGGCATTTGCTGTCAGGCTATGCTGGCACTTCCTGCCAGGTTATGCTGTCACTTCCTGCCAGGTTATGCTGTCACTTCCTGCCAGGTTATGCTGTCAGTTCCAGCTGCCAAGTAATTATTTTTGCCTTAATTGTGCATAAATAAATTAAGAAGATAAACCATGAAGAAAAATAGTGGATAATACTCTGTCTTTCTCCGTCTCTCCCTCGTGTGTGTGTGTGTGTATATATATATATATATATATATATATATATATATATATATATATATATATATATATATATAATGTGTGTGTGTGTGTGTGTGTGTGTGTGTGTGTGTGTGTGTGTGTGTGTGTGTGTGTGTGTGTGTGTGTAACAAAATTATTTGGCGTTTCTGGTAGCTGGTGAGTGAATGATACGTCTTCGGAGGCTTCTTTATTTTATTTGTAATATAGTGGTGGGTACACAGGCTTGTGTGTTGTGCCCATGGCCCGGGAGGGCCATCCCACGAGAGGGAGAGAACTAGTAGGCCTTGTGTCTTGCTGCTAGGCCGCTGTGAGTGAGAGAGTGTGGAACCAGCGTCCCACACACCTGGGCAGGCCCAGAGGGCAGCACCTGAGTGGCGCGAAATATGAACTAAGCTGGCAGACAGCATAGGCTGTCTGTGCAGACAGTACAGGCTGTCTACATACGCTCGGCCACCTACCTCGCATCGTCCTGACGCGACAATACTGGTGGTAAAAAAAACTCTGTCTCTCTCTCGTAGGAACAGGGCACAGAACACAAAATAAAAACATGTATATATGCATATGGACATGGAAAAAAAAACTTCCTACTGGGAGGGAAGAAAAAAAACATGTGAGGGTTTGCTAAACATCGTGGTCAAAGGCAGTGAGCATCGAAGGGCATCACTGCACGCCTTCCTGCGTCTGGACAGATACTGCAACACAGGAGACATCACTGAGGCTGAGCTGTGACGTAACAGGTTACGGTCTCCTCTAGAACGGTGAAGCAGTCATCGAAGGAGTTACTGCAGGTTTTCCCTCAACCTGGGGCACGACATGCTGGTGCCCTCGAGTGAGGCGTCGTCAATACTCGGCAACTGGGCAGGACTTCTGGCAAGCGACTCATGAGGACACTTCTCAACTGGTGCTATTGCTGGGCTGTCACTGCCGGCGAGCGTGGAGCGAGTCGTGGCAGATACGGCTGGGAAAAACATCTGGGAGTCGTAACATCATACACCAGACTGCAGTGAGTGAGCTAACAGTCAAAGTGACATCATCTTTATGCAGGCTGCTCACTGAAGCTTGTGACACGAGGCTGACACAGCGCCTGCCTACAGGGCTAACTGCAGCTTGACGAGCGTCATTTTCTCGGCAGTTGGAGTTATAGCAGAGGTTAGTCTAAGCGTCCCCAGATTTTTTCTCTACATATAACTGCACTCTGAAGGTCTGGAGGTGAAGTGAAACAAATCTCAATGGGAATCGTAGCATGTACGATTCTGCAGAACATCACGGGCGGTGAACAATAAGAGCTTTCTGTACAAGGGGGCTCGGGCTCAGGCTGATTGATATCAGCTGTCAAACGCGCTGGTCACACCAGGTGACTAACACAAGGTGCTACACAACGGTCTGACTGCAGACCACACTGGACACACGGAAAACTTTACACACACCCGCAGTACATGCTGTACAACATGGCTTAACTAGCAAAAGATGCTTTTCTGTGCACAGAATTGACACTAAGCTATACATTAACATGCGAGAACACTGAGAGGAATTAATTAACACACGACATATATCTTCTCTCAATCTTCTCGACAATACTGAAATAATTACTAGAAACACTCGATGTGACATCATGTGATGCCAGGCGTGACATCGTGAGATGACGTCAGCAGCACTGTGACGTCAGCAGACATCTCGACGTGATGGCAGCAGACATCGTGACTTCATGAAGTTGGCCAGCAGCATCGGTGATGTCAATATGATGCGGGCAGCAGACCACAGCATGAGGCCTGGGACATCTGGCTTGGTAACCTACGTGGCTTGTAGATCCACGTGACATCGCCCACACCCCACGTGGCGTCAGGATCCACGTGGTTTCGTGATCTACGTGGCATGCTGATCCACATGGCTTGCTGAACCACGTGGCTTGCTGATCTACGTGGTATGCTGATCTACGTGGCTTCGAGTGGCCTCGGGCACTCGGATACACAGCTCTGGCAATGAATTCACACGGAAAACACTTGTTCAATTATAGCGCATTCTTCCTCAAGAAACTCATTGCTGCAGATTCTGAGTGCCGCAGGAAGAAGCCTATAATTACACCACATTTAGTTTTGGTGTTGTGGTGAGAGTAGAAGTGGAAAAGATCGTTTTGGTTGGTGGGCTTTCGATAAACTTTAAAACGAATTTCATGGTCAGTTTTGTAGAGAACAACATCAAAGAAAGGAAGAGTGTTGTCGACTTCTTCAAGTGTGAACTGGATTGAGGGCTCGACCTGGTTGAGCTTGTTTTGGAGAGCTTGAACGTTGAAGCATCTAGGAGTTATGAGGAGAAAGCCGTCAACATAATGGAGCCAGGTGACAGACGAAGGAATAATGGTGGAGAAACGCTCGGCTTCTAGATGTTCCATGTATAGGTTCGCCAGGACCGCACTGAGTGGCAAACCCATGGGTACTCCAAAAGTCTGCTGAAAGAGGTGATTTTCGAAAGAGAAACACGTAAAGCAGACACATAGTTTAACAAGGTCGATGAAGTCGCTGGCTGGAATGGGAAGATCAAGTGAATCGTCAATTTTCCTGCGCAAGAGATCAATGTAGTGTAGTAGGTACTTTGGTGAACAGGGAAGTTACGCCAAGGCTGGTCAGTTTCTTGTTCCTGATGTTGATGTTGCGAATGCGATTGAGAAGATCACCCGAGTGTTTGAGATGTGCTGGACTGATAGTGCCCAAGAGTTTAGAGAGGTGTTTTGCGAGAATTCCTGAGAGTTGGTGGGGACACTGCCTATTCCCGAGGATATGGGCCTCAGTGGGATACCAGGCATGTGAGTTTTTGGCAGGCCGTACATTCTGGCAGGTTTTTTCCAGGTCTATAGAACAAAAGTTAGAGGTAAGATAGGTCCCCTTAAAAATAACTATGGACATCTTACTGTCAGAGAGAATGAAATGAGCTCGATTTTAAATAATTATTTTCTCTCGATTTTTACACAGGAAGACACTAACAATATTCCAGTAATTAATTTTTGTAGTGGGTCTGAAGAAGATAAATTATGTAACATCACAGTCACTAGTGAAATGGTTGTGAAGCAGATAGACAGACTAACGCAAAATAAGTCGCCAGGTCCTGATGAGGTTTTGTCAAGGGTTCTTAAAAAATGCAAAATGGAACTCTGTGAACCATTAACTAATATTTTTAATTTCTCTCTTAAAACAGGTGTAGTGTCTGATATGTGGAAAATGGCTAAAGTAATTCCTATTTTTAAAGCAGGGAACAAGTCGTTACCGTCAAATTACCGCCCAGTAAGCCTGACCTCAATTGTAAGCAAATTACTAGAGTCAATTATAGCTGAGATTATAAGAAGCCATCTCGATAAGCATAGCTTGATTAATGATACTCAGCATGGATTCACGATAGGCTGTTCTTGTCTAACTAATTTATTAACTTTCTTCAGTAAAGCTTTTGAGGCTGTTGACCATGATAAAGAATTTGATATTATTTACTTAGATTTTAGTAAGGCTTTTGATAGAGTTTCATACCAAAGACTGTTAAAGAAAGTGGCAGCTCATGGCATTGGGGGAAAAGTGCTCTCGTGGATCGAGTCATGGCTCACAGACAGGAAGCAGAGAGTGTCCATAAATGAGGTTAAATCCGAGTGGGGATCTGTAACAAGTGGCGTTCCACAGGGATCAGTCTTGGACCCGTTGTTATTTATAATATATATCAATGATATTGATGAGGGAATTACTAGTGATATGAGCAAATACGCCGATGACACAAAGATAGGTAGGATAATTGATTCAAACATAGATGTTAGGGAATTTCATGAGGATTTAAACAAACTCTGTTCTTGGTGGCAGATGCAGTTCAATGTAGATAAATGCAAGGTTCTGAAGCTCGGGAGTGTCCATAACCCTAGCACTTATAAGTTAAATGATGTAGAACTTAGCCATACAGATTGCGAAAAGGACTTGGGGTTATGGTGAGCAGCAACCTTAAACCAAGACAGCAATGCCTAAGCGTACGTAATAAGGCAAATAGATTACTGGGATTTATATCAAGAAGTGTAAGCAACAGAAGTCAAGAGGTCATACTGCAGCTTTATACATCATTAGTAAGGCCTCACCTAGATTATGCAGCTCAATTCTGGTCTCCATATTACAGAATGGACATAAATTCGTTAGAAAACATTCAGCGTAGGATGACTAAATTAATACATAACATTAGAAATCTTCCTTATGAAGAAAGATTGAATACTCTTAAGTTACATTCACTTGTTAGACGAAAAATGAGGGGAGACCTGATCGAAGTGTATAAGTGGAAGATAGGTTTTAATAAAGGGGATATTAATAAGGTCTTGAGCATATCTCTCAAAGAGAGAACCCGCAGTAATGGATTTAAATTAGATAAGTTTAGATTTAGAAAGAACATAGGAAAGTATTCTTGATATAAGTCCCAATAATCTATTTGCCCTATTACGTACGCTTGGATTAAGGTTACTGCTCACCATAATCCCCAAGTCCTTTTCACAATCTGTATGGCTTAGTTCTACATTATTTAACTTATAAGTGCTAGGGTTATGGGCACTCCCGAGTTTCAGAACCTTGCATTTATCTACATTGAACTGCATCTGCCACTTTGTTGATCAGGTATTGAGTTTGTCTAAATCCTCCTGAAGTTCCCTGATATCTACGTTTGAATAAATTTTCCTACCTTTCTTTGTGTCATCGGCGAATTTTTCTCATTTCACTAGTAATTCTCTCATCAAGATCATTGATATATATTATAAACAACAACGGGTCCAAGACTGATCCCTGTGGAACGCCACTTGTTACAGATACCCACTCGGATTTAACCCCATTTATGGACACACACTGCTTCCTGTCTGTGAGCCATGACTCGATCCACGAGAGCACTTTTCCCCCAATGCCATGAGCTGCCACTTTCTTTAACAGTCTTTGGTGCAGAACTCTATCAAAAGCCTTACTAAAATCTAAGTAAATAATATCAAATTCTTTATCGTGATCAACAGCCTCAAAAGCTTTACTGAAGAAAGTTAATAAATTAGTTAGACAAGAACGGCCTATCATGAATCCATGCTTAGTATCATTAATCAAGCTATGCTTATCGAGATGGCTTCTTATAATCTCAGCTATAATTGACTCTAGTAATTTGCCTACAATTGAGGTCAGGCTTACTGGGCGGTAATTTGACGGTAACGACTTGTCCCCTGCTTTAAAAATAGGAATTACATTAGCCATCTTCCACATATCAGACACTACACCTGTTTGAAGAGATAAATTAAAAATATTAGTCAATGGTTCATAGAGTTCCATTTTGCATTCCTTAACAACCCTTGAAAAAAAGCTCATCAGGACCTGGCGACTTATTTTGTTTCAGTTTGTCTGCTTCACAACCATTTCACTAGTGACTGTGATGTTACACAATTTATCTTCTTCAGGCCCACTATAAAAATTAATTACTGGAATATTGTTAGTGTCTTCCTGTGTAAAAACCGAGAGAAAATAATTATTTAAAATCGAGCACATTTCATTCTCTTTGTCAGTAAGATGCCCATAGTTATTTTTAAGGAGACCTATTGTTATGCAGAAATGTGGGATAGCTGGGGCCTTGCGTAAGGGCAAAGGTAAAAGTTGCACTCATCTCAAGCATAAACAGGCCACCCAGGGCTATCCCAGCCAAAACAGAAAGCGTTAAACCAGTATTTGTTATTTCAATGGGTTGGTTAACATAGGGTTAGGCAAAAATCCTAGTTAGGAAAATATATCTATTTATTCAATATAACACTATATACACACTCTTTAAACACCTTCATCTATCTTATATCCCAAACGCCCACATGAGGGTACACAAGAAACAGCTGGCTGGAGGTCCAGCCACCATAACCACTAGGCTTAGTCAGAGCCAGGCCGTCACTACTCCACTACCAACCCCATTTCCTCACTCATCCCACAGCATCCTGACCATGTCAGAGCCTAGGTGGGCATACAGGTAAGCCATAGAAGAGCCTATGGCTTGGGTTAGCTAAACAAAAGAAGTACACAACTACAAACTTAGCTTAAATACCCAGCATCGTGTACTTAGCATGAGGTGTACTTAGCTCAGTGGTGACGTGTACTTAGCTCAGTGGTGACGTGTACTTAGCTCAGTGGTGACGTGTACTTAGCTTTCAGTGGTGACGTGTACTTAGCTCTGTGAAGACCTGTTTGTGTGCTCTCTGTGAATCTGAACCAGGATGCCCTCTCTTGAGCAACTTTACCAGCAGCTGAGAGAAGAGCTCAGAGTTGCTAAGATGGAGATACGGCGATTAACGGAGGAGAACAAGAGGATTCGTAGTAATCCTCCTGTTGTGAGTCCCCAGGTTAAGAGGGGAGCTTGGTCAGTGGCCGGGCAACATGGAACCAAGCTGAAGATCAAGAAAACGGTTGGAGAGGCAGAAACAACGAGAAACCAGAAGACTACCGTGGAAACTTCCAAACCATTCTCGGTGCTACCTGACGAATGTGAGTGTTCTACTGGGAATGCCACAACGAGCACCAAAGAAGGATTGGCAGACGTGAGTGAGACATCCCTAGAAACCCCAACGAAGACCATCGAGAACGTCTTGACGAATTCTACAAGTGGTGAAATGCTACCTGGCGAATGTGAGTCGACTACTCGGAGCATCACGACGGACGACGCCAAGGAAGGTAAAAACATTGTTGTTGTTGGGGATAGCCAGATTAGGTACATGGATAGGGCATTCTGCTTGAAGGATAGGAGTAGGAGGCAGAGAGTGTGTTTTCCTGGGGCTGGGATGAAGGATATTGTTAGCCGTCTGGATGACATCATGAGAGGTAATGGGAGCAATCCTATTATCTGTCTCAGTGCTGGAGGCAACTATGTTGGCAGACGTAGGAGTGAGGACCTGATTAGCAGGTATAGGTCAGCAATAGAGATAATTAGGAGGAAGGGTGGGAAACCTGTCATGTGTGGCATTTTGCCAAGGAGAGGAGTTGGAAATGAATGGTTGTCCAGAGCAATTGGTGTCAATTGCTGGCTGGACAAATACTGTAAGGAAAATGCGGTAACATTCATTGACAACTGGGACCTCTTCTATGGCAGAAATGACATGTATGCCAGGGATGGGGTTCACTTATCTAGGTGTGGGGTGGGAGCACTGGCCAACGCAGTGGAGGGAGCTGTTAGGTCTTTAAACTAGGAATAGTTAATGGTATGGGTTTTTGCGGGAAAACTGTGAAGTCTCAGGGTAGTATTATGAGTACTAGGAGAACTAGTAATAGGCAAAATGAGGTGGATATTGGAAAGCCAGTGGCACTAATTGACAAGGACAGTAATAGGTTTAGTGGAATAACAGAAAGGAGGAGGAAGGGTAAAGAGAGAGGAGGGTCTTTAAGTATTTATTACACAAATAGTCGCAGTGCTAGGAATAAGATGGACGAGTTGAGACTAGTTGTTAGTGCAGGTAACATAGATGTATTTGCCATTACTGAGACGTGGTTTAATTAAAAAAGTCGAGACATGCCTGCAGAATGTCACATTCAGGGTTTTAAATTGTTCCAAGTAGATAGAAGTATCGGGAAGGGGGGTGGGGTGGCATTGTATGTCCGAGATCACTTGAACTGTTACCTAAAAACGGGTATTAAGTCTGAAGTAACACATACAGAGTCTGTTTGGATAGAATTTTCAGTGGAGCATGAAAAATTAATTTTAGGTGTGATATACCGTCCCCCAAATTTAGATAGGGACCAGGGGAGACTACTACGGGAGGAAATTGTTAGGGCCACAAGGCACGATAATGTAGTAATTCTAGAAGACTTTAACTTTAGTCATATTGATTGGAATTTCTTGACTGGGAATTTAGAATCATACGACTTCTTAGAAGTAGTTCAGGATTGTTTTTTGAAGCAGTTTGTGACAGAACCTACTCAGTTCTGGCAAACAATGAATCCCTTGTTAATAATTTAGAAGTTTCAGAGGAACTGGGTGCTAGCGACCACAAATCAATTACATTTAGAATTGAATGGAAGTATGATAGTAGGGATAACTCAGTAACAGTCCCAGATTTTCGCTTAGCAGATTACGATGGGCTTAGAGAACCCAAAAAGTTTTTTCCAGGTATATAGAACAAAAGTCAGAGATAAGATAGGTCCCCTTAAAAATAACTATGGGCATCTTACTGACAAAGAGAATGAAATGTGCTCGATTTTAAATAATTATTTTCTCTCGGTTTTTACACAGGAAGACACTAATAATATTCCGGTAATTAATTTTTATAGTGGATTAGAAGAAGATAAATTATGTAACATCACAGTCACTAGTGAAATGGTTGTGAAGCAGATAGACCGACTGAAGCAAAATAAGTCACCGGGTCCTGATGAGGTTTTTTCAAGGGTTCTTAAGGAATGCAAAATGGAAGTCTGTGAACCATTAACTAATATTTTTAATTTATCTCTTCAAACAGGTGTAGTGTCTGATATGTGGAAGATGGCTAATGTAATTCCTATTTTTAAAACAGGGGACAAGTCGTTACCGTCAAATTACCGCCCAATAAGCCTGACCTCAATTGTAGGCAAGTTGCTAGAGGCAATTATAGCTGAGATTATAAGAAGCCATCTCGATAAGCATAGCTTGATTAATGATACTCAGCATGGATTCACAAGAGGCCGGTCTTATCTAACTAATTTATTAACTTTCTTCAGTAAAGCTTTTGAGGCTGTTGACCACGATAAAGAATTTGATATTGTTTACTTAGATTTTAGTAAGGCATTTGATAGAGTTCCGCACCAAAGACTGTTGAAGAAAGTAGCAGCTCATGGCATTGGGGGAAGGGTGCTCTCGTGGATCGAGTCATGGCTCACAGACAGGAAGCAGAGAGTGTCCATAAATGGGGTTAAATGCGAGTGGGGATCAGTAACAAGTGGCGTTCCACAGGGATCAGTCTTGGGCCCGTTGTTGTTTATAATATATATCAATGATCTTGATGAAGGAATTGCTAGTGATATGAGCAAATTCGCCGATGACACGAAGATAGGTAGGATAATTGATTCAAACATAGATGTTAGGGAACTTCAGGAGGATTTAGACAAACTCTACTCTTGGTCAGAAAAGTGGCAGATGCAGTTCAATGTTGATAAATGCAAGGTTCTGAAGCTCGGGAGTGTCCATAACCCTAGCACTTATAAGTTAAATAATGTAGAACTTAGCGATACAGATTGCGAAAAGGACTTGGGGGTTATGGTAAGCAGCAACCTTAAACCAAGACAGCAATGCCTAAGCGTACGTAATAAGGCAAATAGATTACTAGGATTTATATCAAGAAGTGTAAGCAACAGAAGTCCAGAGGTCATACTGCATCTTTATACATCATTAGTAAGGCCTCACCTAGATTATGCAGCTCAATTCTGGTCTCCATATTACAGAATGGACATAAATTCGTTAGAAAACATTCAGCGTAGGATGACTAAATTAATACATAGCATTAGAAATCTTCCTTATGAAGAAAGATTGAAGACTCTTAAGTTACATTCACTTGTTAGACGAAGAATGAGGGGAGACCTGATCGAAGTGTATAAGTGGAAGATAGGTATTAATAAAGGGGATATTAACAAGGTCTTGAGGATATCTCTCCAAGAGAGAACCCGCAGTAATGGATTTAAATTAGATAAGTTTAGATTTAGAAAGGACATAGGAAAGTATTGGTTAGGAAATAGGGTAGTAGATGAGTGGAACAGTCTACCTAGTTGGGTTATTGAGGCTAGGACTTTGGGTAGTTTCAAATTTAGGTTGGATAAATACATGAGTGGGATGGGTTGGATTTGAGTGGGACTTGCACATCAGAGCTTATTTCTTGGGTAGCATTGAAAATTGGGTAGGTCAAATGTTTGTTAGTGGGATGAATTGTAAAGGACCTGCCTAGTATGGGCCAACAGGCCTGCTGCAGTGTTCCTCCTTTCTTATGTTCTTATGATGGGGGTGGTGGTGGTAGTGGTGGTGGTAGTGGTGGTGGTGGGGTCAGTAGTGGTGGTGGTGGTGGTGATTTGGGTGGTAGTTGTGGTGGTGGTGAAGGAAGTGATGGTTGTGGTGGTGGTGACGGCGGTAGGGATGCTGGAGGAAATGGTGGTAGTGGTGGTGGTGAAGGAAGTGGGGGTGGTGAAGGAAGTAGTGGTGGGGGTGATGTAGGCAGTGGTGATAATGGCGGTGGTGAAGGTGGTTGTGGGGGGAAGGGGTGTTGGTTATCGTTGTGGGTGAGAGAGACAAGCAAGGTACCAAAATGTTATGCAACAGGACTAAAGGATTTTACACTGTTAAGGAGGCATCATCCATACAAAGTTTTAACAAGAGGTACGAAAAGATTCTAAACACTTGAGAGTGAACGTAGTAGCGGCTAGCAATCAGTAGGGGCCAGCAGCTGAGACTTGACGCCTGTAACCACATGTAGGTGAGTACAATCATATATTAATACATATCTAACAAAAAACTCTCACACCGTAACCAATGCCCCATAGTACCCACAGCAACCTCAAAAGTTCCCTGTCAGGTCTCCTGCTCCCCCAACGCCCACATTCTCTCCAGACCGCAGTTTAAGAAAAGAAGTTGAAGGTTTGGTATTACGAATGAATATGGATGGGATGGTATACGTATGGAATAACAAACAAATGTCAGGAGTGGCATGAAAGAATCAAGTAGACGTTCCCAGACATCATAGCAGTCACAGAAACGAAACTCACCAGTATAACAGAAACAATCCTCTCACCTGGATATCAGATCCAGAGGAAGGACAAGACTGAGCAGAGGGGGAGGAGGAGATGCTCTACTCATTAAAAACCGATGGGGATTTGAGAAAACGGAAGAAATGAACGAAATGGGCGAATGGAAATACATAGTAAGTATATTTCAGTCTGAGGGAGGGACATAAGGTAGTCATTGCAGTTATGTACAACCCGCCACAGAACTGCAGGAGGCTAAGAGAAGAATATGAAGAGAGCAGTGAGCAATGGTGGATACACTAGCTGAGATGGCCAGAAGAGCTCACACGGGTAGAGCAAAGTTACAAGCTATGAGTGATTTCAGTCACAGGAAGATTGATTAGGAAAACCTGTAGCCACATGTGGAGTCCCGAAATATGGAGAGCAAAGATTGTCGGTTTTCAAAACCATTAATCACATCTGTCAGACACTACATCATCATGGGATCTAGATACAAAGAATTCTTCAAAACTTGTCCAATCTGTGGATGAAGACCTACTTACACTAGTCGATGGTTCCACTATGACCCCGCCTCCTCCTGCTTCGCCTCACCTGACTACAGTATATAAGCCACTGCTACCTCCCTACGCTCATACACTCAGTTCACGGAGTTCACTACCTTATCACAAGATAGTCACATAGCTTCTGCTGAAAAGAAGAGGCCACGATGCTCCATGAACACGACGGAGGACTCTGATTTGGAAATGTGGGGCGCAATTCTAGCGAAGAAGTTGCGAGACCACTCCGTGTCATCAGAGGAAGAGGAAGATCCTGTTCAAATTGTAGCAGATCTGGAAGTTCCAACCATGGAGCCAGCGAATATGGAAACAGGGGAGGAAATAAACACCCCACCCCACGAAAACCAAGAAGGATGGACCCCTGTGGACAACAAGAAGAAGCGCCGTCCATCCAAGGAGCAGGCAAACCAGCTCAACCGACCTGGCAAATTCAAGGTGAAGTCTTACGGGGACCACAGAACCCACTATGGAGTTGTTTCATATCTGGAATCACGACACAACCTGAAGTTCAAGATATGGTTCAACTTGAGGGAAGAACCAATACTGACTCCTCTCAACAAGGAAATGTACACCACCTTGAAGAGAGTCATGGAGACAGATCGCTCATTTACCCTGGAGGAACTGGACTCTCGGCAGAAGATCACCAAGGGTGTAGTGATGCGATACCCGCTGATGATGCCCATCGAGGCAGTAGCAGCTCACCCCAGTGTGGTGTCAGCTCAATGTCTCAAGGCAAAGGCGGCAAGCAACCCACCAAACCGACAGGTCCTCATTCAGCATGTAGGACCACTGTCATCCCAGCTGGACCTCGCTTCTTGGGGCAGGTACGATGTCAGGACCTTCACAGCAGAACCAGTTCGCTGTTTCAAGTGTTAGCATTATGGACACCTGGGTGCACTCTGTCCGAAAAGAGTAATCTGCTGTGTCTGCAGCCAGCACCACCCTACCGAGGAATGCATCACCAAGCTGAAAAATGCATCCCCACCCACTCCATAATGCCCGAACTGCAGGCAGAAACACCGTGCCTGGAATCCTCGATGCCCCGAGAGGCTCGCCAGAATTCAAGGAGTCTGGAAGACGCCAAAAACTCGGCAACAGGCTACGACGGATCATCACTCAGCAAACGATGGGTGCAGAGAACCCTGCCATACCGCAGATCTCTCAGCAGCTAACCCAAGTCAATGCCCAGGAATTCCCAACCCTCGAAGCCTCAACCAGGCGTCAAGGTCAAGAACCTCCTGCACCCCTACCTCAACGAAGAAGCAGAAACAAGAGGAACAGGAGGCATCAACAGGGTACATCTGGTCAATGCGATCAGCAGGCGGCACTAAACGAGCCCCCACCGGCCATAGCACGACAACGCAGGCACTCCTTACCCGGCACAGGCGCTTTGCAGGTTCAACTGGCACCTCACCAGCAGATCCCGGCTACCCAACCTGGTATACAGCAACAGACCACGGTGCATACAATAAAGAAATCCAACCCTCAGCATTTCCTACAGACCACAACAGCCCAGATAATATTCACCGACCCCAAAGCAGGCCCTCACCAGGGAGGATCTCGTAGCACTCATCAAGGTGTTCATGGATCTTATTTGCAACACAATCAACTCCACGGAACAACAGAGCGTATTCCGGCAGATGGTCAGTATGCTCCTGAGAGTGTACTTACTGACCGAGGAGGAGAAAGTGGATGCCATGAATTTGCAGGTTCTCAGAGCGGGCAGGACTCAGTCTCCAGCTCAGGAAACAACAGCGATGGAATAACCTCGGTACCAAATCATACCCTAAAGGTCCTTCAATGGAACATTCAGGGCCTGAGGGGCAAACAGCACCTCTTGCATTAATTCGGGATCGGGTTGACATCGTCTTGCTACAAGAAACTCTGACTGTCCCGATTATGTGCCCAAGACTACCCGGTTTTGCTGGGTATTTTCGCCACATGGACCCGGGCGTTCACTGCAGAGGCACAGCTGTATTTGTATCCAATACAATACCTCACGAGGTTATAGCCAACCCTGTGGACTGTGGGGAGGATGTCGAGGTGCAGGCCATCCTTGCACACATACCTGGGGCGCTCATTACCATCTATAACATCTACAAGAACCCAAGACACACCCTCGACATTGCAGAGCTCCTCGCACTAGCACGCACTGAGTGTATTATTGTGGGTGGAGATTTCAACGCTCATCACCCAATGCTGCACTCTCACTCAGCAACCAATGCTGCTGGCAGACACATAGCAATGCTTTTACACGATATTCCAGAGGTAAAGTTACTAAACAATGGAGACCCCACACACCTGTTGGGTGGCTGCGTCGACCTTACCTTCGGGTTAAGACAACTCGCAGCAGGAGCCACATGGGAAACTCACCCTCACCATGTCAGTGACCACTTTGCAGTGATCACCACCTTCAACATCAACAGGCCTCCCACAGTTGTGCTGCCTCCTAGATGGGACGTAAAGAGGGCCAACTGGAAGGTGTTCCAGGATTATCTTCATGACTAGTGGTCCACATACTCTATCTGAAGACTGTAATACGGCTGAACAGGAGCTAATCACTGTTCTCATCCAGGCAGCAGAGTGCGCAATTCCAAAGAAGTCCGCAGGACGCACTCACAAAAGAGATTGGTGGTTCTACAACGAGGTGCGGGAGCAGAACCACCACATCAACTCTTTTAGGAAGCTATACAGGCGTAACCCTACGGCAGACAACAGGAATACTCAGAGCCATTGTGCAGCATGCCCGCAGTCTCTCTCTCTCAGAGTAAAAACTGAGAAATGGCTGGAGTGGTGCTCAACATTCGGGCATCACACCACCTTATCTGAGATATGGGGCAAGCTCAACATAGCAACTGGCAAGAGCAAGCCGAGGGCACCAGCACACCCGAACTCATCCCAGAAAGCTGAGAAACTAGTGGAGCTTTTCACTTCCAGGGGAGCCTACACTGACCTCCCACAGGACATCCGGAATATACAAACGGATCTTCTGCCACAGTGCCAGCTAACGATACAAGCTGCATGTGAGTCGGAAGATGTGACTGATGAAGACCTCACGGACTTGGAACTCCGACGTGCCATTAAGAACACAGGTGACACTGCCCTGGGCATCGATGGTGTTACGTACTCCATGATTGCACGGGCTGGGCAGAGTGGATGGGAGGCCATACTAGACGTCATTAACAAGTCATGGAGGGCCAGGACACTCCCAGCAGCTTGGAAAGAAGGCTACCATCGTACCAATTCCAAAGCCCAAGGACCCAGGCAATATGAGACCCATATCGCTGACCAGCTGCTTAGCCAAGACTGCTTAGAGGATGGTGTTAAACCGCCTCCTATGGAAACTTGGACCCTCGAATCAGCACTGATCGCTGTTTCGAATACAATTAAACAAAACAACGGCAGCTTCACCATCTCTGAAGTCCTAGCAAGAATCCTCCTGAAAACAGTAAACCCTGCCATCACATAGTCTCTCCTGTTATACTACACAAAGCATATTACAGAGAGTGAACACTGAAACAGGCCTTCTCTATCCAGTCTATTTGTCCAACCTATTTTTATGATACCCAAGTAATAGCTTTTACATCCTTTTACTCATGTACAAATTAATTGCTCTACCATATTGTATTACTACTACTACTACAACTTTTGTCACTGGCTCTGGTGGCCTGGTGGTTAACGCTCTCGCTTCACACGGTGAGGGCCTGGGTTCGATTCCCAGCCAGAGTAGAAACATTGGACGTGTTTCTTTCCACCTGTTGTCTATGTTCCCCATCAGTAAAATGGGTACCTGGGTGTTAGTCGACTGGTGTGGGTCGCATCCTGGGACACTGACCTAAAGAGGCCTGGTCACAGACCGGGCCGCGGGGGCGTTGACCCCCGGAACTATCTCCAGATAAACTACTACTACTACTACTATCACCACTAGTATTGCACCTCACTCTGAGCCCTTATATACCCTCTGTGTCCACGTACTGTTTGTCAGACACACTAGAGCACTGCTTACTCACGATGCATTACTCTAACAGAGTAAAGATCAAACCAGCGAGTGGCACAACCAATGAGTAATCTAAACTAGCACTTGCAGCAGTCGTTAGTGGCAGGCTGCAAGTCAACTGTAATGCGATTTTATCGCTAAAGGAGGCCTTTGTTGTCGTCTGTACAGACGACACAGAAGCTGAGAAACTACTTACCACTACTGCTACAACCACTCTACGAGACCAGGGATTTCTTGTCTCGACTTCCCCAGCGCTGAGGGCCAGGAGACCTGTGTTCCTCAAGCGACTCGATAACCTTATCACTGTACAGGCCACTGAAGAAATCAAGCCATCTATCGAAGCAAAGAACCCTTGGGCCAAGATGGACTTCGTTACTAAAATACCCAATGCTTCATCCATGCTGAAGGTCACCTTCAGTGACGTCAACATGGCAGCCAGAGCTCTCGTTGAGGGCCTGGCTATTCACTACTTCCACATCAACCCAGCCTTCATCGAAGCAGAGAAATTCCAACATATCTCACAGTGCTATGATTGTTACTCATACTTACACACCAGAAATGATTGTCCTTCCAAGGACAAGAAGTTCTGCTCCACCTGTGGCCGTGAGGGTCATGACTTCAAGAATTGCACTACTGCTTCACCACCTAAATGCTTGAACTGCAAGAATGACCACCATACTCTTGCTGCCAGGTGCCCTACCAGAAGAGACATGCTCAAGAAACAACAACAACAACAAAAGAAACCCAACCCACAAGCAACCACATATTCTGCTATCGCCAAGCTTCAAGCAGACACTACCAAGATACTACAAGCCACGCAAGCTGCTCCCACCACTTCCCTGCCAGCACCTACTGCCGACTACACCAAGATTCTTTATTGCATTATGTATGCTCATGTACAGAATGCAGCTGAGCCTGGTTCCTTCAACACCACCATCAATGAACTTTTCAAACTAAATAATATGCCTGGCCTCACATTCCCTGCATCACCACCTTCCACTGAGATCCTAAAATCTACAGCAAATATTACCAGCATCACCGCTGCTCCACTGCTGTCACAACCTCCACTAGACACAGAGATGGACCAATCAGAGACTACTGAGACGTCGGCAAACACCACCAATGAGAGTCCACTACCGCTTGCATCCACTGCTAGAGCAACTGACAAGTCAGAAATCTCGCCTTCACCAGTTCAGCCACCAGCCAAGAAAGCAAAAACACAAGAAACTGCGGATGCACCTCACGGTGCCACTGCCACTGACACTGCTGCACCACAAGTCCAATACCTGAAGGGTGTATACTTCTACACAATCAAGCAGTATAAGAACACAATGCTGTCTTCAGAAATCCATCAGCACCTCCAAGACGGAACAGTCAAGTATTCCTACGACCAAACTGTTACATACACCACTGCAGACATGACCAGACTACTCACTGCCAACACCCAACACCTTGTGGAAGTCGAGTACACCTCAAAGAGGAAATTCAGGATGCTTCAGAATGGGGACCTTGAAGACGGTACCCTCCTCTAGCACGACTGTCCATGACCATTCACCATGAAGATAAGTTTCCCCAGCACTTTGCTGTCCGCTAAAGCTGGGGTGTGGCTCCAATCGACCCTGTAACTGCTGCCTCTGCCCGACTGTGCTTCTCTTTGGGGAAGTCAGCGCAAGATAGAAAACGACGACCCCCTCCAACCGGAGGGCCAAGAAAGAAGAAAGACGATGATCGTCACCCCCCACCCGGGGGACCACTGCCGGGTCACCATCTGGAGAAGACCCAGGCCGGAAGTACCGGCGAATCAACATGAATGAATGAATGAAAATGAACACCAACACTCGACACTCCACACAGGAGAGCACAACGCTAGCACGATCAACACCATGCCCTGCCCTTCTAGGGCAGGGTTGGTGCCAGAGCCCAAATTTGTAGCTCACAAGATGAGGGGGGTACTTGTGCCTCCTCCCATGAGAGACTTAGGTCTCAGACACTCCCTAGACAGGGAGCCAGTGCCGGGCCACCACTTGGAAGGGCCTGGGCCGGGAGAATACCGGCGAATCTTTAATAACAACATATACTGTTTGTATCACATTCAACGTATTACACATTCATTAGTTTAGCATCACAGTCCAGCACCACGTGGACAGACACATGGCTTCTGCCGAAAGGAAGAGGTCACGATGTTCCAGGGACACGACGGATGACTCGGATTTAGATATGGACGACTCGGATTTAGAAATGTGGGGCGCAATCCTAGAGAAGAAGTTGCGAGACCACTCTATGTCATCAGAGGAAAAGTCTCCAGTTCTGACAAGCCTAACCATGCAGCCAGAGAATAGGGAAGGATGGATCAATGTGAACAGTAAGACATGCCGTCCCTCCAAGGAGCAGGTAAACCAGCTCAAATCACCTTCCATATTCAAGGTAAAGGCTTATGGGGAACACAAAACCCACTATGGCATTGTTACACACCTGGAAACACGGCACAAAATGAGGTTCAACATATGGTTCAACCTAAGGGGAGAACCAATGCTGACTCCTATCAACAGGGAAATGCATATCACCTTAAAGAAAGTCATGGAGACAGACAACTCCTTCACCCTGGAGGAACTGGATTCTTGGCAGAAGGCCACCAAGGGTGTAGTGATGCGATACCCGCTGATACCATCGAGGCAGTAGCAGCTTACCCCAGTGTCGTGTCAGCTCAGCGTCTCAAGGTAAAATCGGCAGGCAACGCACCAACCCGGCAGGTCCTCATTCAGCATGTAGGACCGCTGCCATCCTATCTGGACCTCGGTTCTTGGGGCAGAAGCGATGTCAGAACCTTCACGGCAGAATCAGTTCGCTGTTTCAAGTGCCAGCGTTACGGACACCTGGGTGCACTCTGTCTGAACTGAGTAATCTGCGGTGTCTGCAGCCAGCCCCACCCTACCGAGGAATGCATCACCAAGCTGAAGAATGCATCGCCACCTACTCCACGATGCACGAACTGCAGGCAGAAACACCATGCCTGGAACCCTCGATGCCCTGAGAGGCTCACTAGAATTCGTGAGGCCTGGAAGACACCAACGACGAGACAGCAGGCTACGGCAGAGCATCACCCTCAGCAGACAATGGGTGCAGAGAATCCTGCCATACTGCAGAACTTTCATCAGGCAACCCAACTCAATGCCCAGGAATTTCCGACCCTTGAAGACTCAACCATGCGTCATGAACAGGAGCATCCTCCCCCACTACCGCAACGAGGAAACAAAAACATGAGGAACAAGCGGCGCCAACAGGAAGCATCTGGGCAACGCAATCAGCAGACGGCACTACACGAGCCCCCACCGGTCTCCTTGCCAGGCACAGCCACTATGCAGGCTGTGGCTGCACCTCACCAGCAGATGCCGGGTACACAACTTGGTATACAGCAACAGACCACGGTGTGCACAGTGAAGAAATACAACCCTCAGCAGTCCCCACAGATTACATCAGCCCAGATAATATCCACTGCTTCGAACCCACCGACAACGCAGGCCCTCAAGAGAGGATCTCTTAACGCTCATCAAGGCATTTACGAATATTATCTGCAACACAATCACCTCCACGGAACAACAGAGCATGTTCCGGCAGATGGTCAGCACACTCCTGAGGGTGTGCTTACTG
Organism: Cherax quadricarinatus; assembly: GCF_038502225.1. Lineage (NCBI taxonomy): Eukaryota > Metazoa > Arthropoda > Malacostraca > Decapoda > Parastacidae > Cherax > Cherax quadricarinatus. Next base: position 30,945,446 of record NC_091328.1, read on the forward strand.
ACAGAGCAGGAAACAGTGGATGCAATGAATCTGCAGATTATCAGAGCGGACAGAGCCCAGTCCCCAGCTCAGGAAACAGCTGAGATGGAGTAACCTCAGTCGCTTATGAGGCACACTAGCTGGACTGTCCGGAACAGTGCTTGAGCAGCATATGCTGCAACAGTGAAGAATCAATTCTCCTTCAGGAGCCAGAGACGGGTCATCTCAAGATTAAGACCCGTGCCAGGACCCTGGTCTTGGCGAACATTATACATACATACATACTGTTTGTATCGGCTTGACAAAGCTCCTGGAGAGCGAAACGTTGCCACAATAAAATGCCGCATTAGTTGCACTTGTGTCCTTTGACGTTCCTGTTGCTGGATATCATCCACCACCTCCCTGGCGCCCAGATCCGGCCTATGTTTGCGCCATGCAACTGCCTATCTCTAAGCGTCTCTGCAGTCAAGACACCCTCAGCAGTCATGCTGAAACAAGCATGGCACTGGCAGAGGGACGGTCATGTGCAGTGTATTTCACAGATGGTTCTGTCGACCCTGACAGGAAGAGAGCAGCAGCTGGCAATGTGAAGGCTTACTCAGCCCTGTAATAACTTCAGACAGTATTACCAAGGCTGGCTCCTCCTCAGGAAAATTAATGAATAGAAAAAGAAATAATAACAGACAAACATAAACACTTTATTATATAGAAAATATAAAATATAAAACACTTAAATATGAAATATTAATCCTACATTAAAGAAAATGAAAAATGAAAAATATAAATGATAACTGAATTCAACGCTAATATAAAACTTGGGTGTCTGGTGTTGGTGACACTGCTTGTTGAAATCGTAGCCGTTGCCGATGATGGGGGGGGGGGGGTCGCAGGTGTTGGTTACAACCCACTGGCTAGTTCTTCACAGTATAGCCTTGAGTATTCTATCCCGATGACAGGAAAGCAGGTTCTTTACCGCTGCAATGATGAGGGGTTACGTCCTGCAATTTCATACAGGTGCACAGGTAATTAAATCCAAAAAGGGGAAGTCTCAGGACGTTAGTCCATCTCCATCAGTTCTACTCGTTGATTGGCAGGTGACCCTCTCTGTCATCCAAGCTGGAAAGATAGACAGGTTACCCACTGCTTAAGAAATCACTCTCCATGATAAGTGCAATACCTAAAAGATGTGGTGATTATTACAACAGTCAACTTAGAGCAAGACTGAAAGGACTAAGTTTATTATTGGTCAAAAGTGAAGCTTTCAACCAATAAATCCACTAGAATACAAGGCAGGCATGTACTTACAGTAGTGCTGGGAGCTGTGAGTCTAGTGATTACTGTTTGGACCGGAGCCCCACACGTCACCTTTCGGGGGGGGGGGGAAGAAGGAGGGGAAGGGATAGCGGGAGCTAGACTGACCCTACCTTAACAAGCAGCCGGCAGTCAAACTATCACTTTCGGGCAATGAAACTATCACTTTGGGGGAAAAAAGGCGGGAATAGCGGGAGCTTGACTTACCCTACCTTAACAAGTAGCCGGCAATGAAACTATTGTTACTATATACTCCCTCGCTACTCCTATCTATTGAACTTTTCCCTCACACTCCCCCATACCAAGACTTATAGTCAAGGAGTATAAGAAGAATAGGCGAGGAAAAAGTTCTAACATATGGAAGTCGCGTAAGGCAAGAAATCTTCTACTGACTGTCATGACTTAACCAGTCAGAGAAATAATTGGATGAACCATTGATATACACAATATGGAACTTAAAAGCCTGGAGTGCCAATGTCCACCTCAAGAGGCGACTGTTGGTTCCCTTAAAAGTTTCTAGGTATATCAAAGGTTTGTGGTCCGTTTCTAAAATGAATTCTTTTCCCAGCAAATAAAATTTAAGTTTGGAGATACCCCACACAAGGGCCAAACATTCCTTTTCTATGGTGGAGTATCTCGTTTCTGCGGGAAGGAGTTTCCGGCTTAGGAAGCATACAGGGAAGGGAGTACCATCATGGTATTGTAGTAACACCGCACCTAAGCCAGTATTGGAGGCATCAGTTCTTAAGCAAAATGTTTTATTAATATCTGGAATCTTAAGTATAGGGTCTTTCGAAAAGATACTTTTAATCTCATTAAACTTTTCCCGAGCTACGTCGGAAAGTTCAAGAGGTTCCTTCACAGACTTTTTAAGGAAGTCGGATAAGATGCCTGTAAGATCAGTAAGGTTCGGGATAAACCGTGCATAAAAATTTACAGAACCAAGAAAGCTACGCATGAGCTTCTTGGTTTTGGGGAATTTAAATTCTAATAAAGCTTTGATCTTACTGGGGAGAGGCTGCAGAGAGTTATTAGAAAGTATCAGTCCAAGATATCTAATCTTGTTATACCCAAGGAAGCATTTCTTCGGCTTGGCAGTGAGGCCATGTGAGCATAACCTACGCAAAACTGATGTTAATGTTTGGATATGTTCGCCCCACGTGGATGTCATTACGTAAATGTTATCAAAATAAACTGAAACATTTGGCATATTACCCAAGACCTTTCTCATCAGTCTCACGTAGGTAGCACAGGCAGTTACCAAACCGAAGGGCATAGTTCTATATTGCATCAGTCCTTGGTGTGTAGGAAAAGCGGTGTACTGCTTAGAAGAAGGATCTAACATTACTTGATGATATGCCTGCGCAATATCAATCTCTGAAAAGAAGGAAGCGTCATAAAATTTGTGTAGATCGCTATCTATTAAGGGCATAGGCTCAGCATCCCACCGAGTTATAGCATTAAGGCCTCTGAAGTCAATAGCAAGTCTATATGAATTATCCTCCTTCTTAACCATGACTACTGGTGAACAATATGAAGATACTGAAGGTTCAATGATCTTTAGTTTTAATAATTTGTCTACCTCTCGGTCAAATGCATCCCTAAGGTGAACTGGAACTGGGTATAATTTTCGTTTGATAGGATTGTCCGTCACTAAGTCAATCTTATGGACTACCGTGGAGGTAACACCTGGAATATCAGTAAAGACGTCTGAAAAGTTACTCACACATTGAAGTAGTTCATGTCTCTTATGGTCATCCAAAGATTCATTAATATTAATGTTGGTAGCATCCGAGTGGTCAAGAGTCACCAAGTCATGTAGTTCTTCATCATAGTCTAAGTTAGAGGTGTCAATTACGCACACCTTACATTCTTCAGTTGTCGTATCAAGTTCGTGTGGAAAAACTAAGTCAAAGTTATTAAGGCAGTTAACCGAATTTCTTCGGTAATATTTCTTAAGGATGTTGATATGATAAAGCTTAGGTTTCCCCTTGACTTCTATGAGGTAGTCAACTTTCCCACAAATTTTTAATACTTTATATGGACCTTTCCATGCTACTAATAATTTATTTGACTTGATCGGCAAAAGTACAAGAACTTCATCCCCTACTTTAAAACTTCTCCTCTGACTTTTGGAATCAAAATAGGTTTTGTACTGGTCCATTGACAAGCTTAGGTTTTTCGAAACTATGTCAGAGGTCTCCTCAAGTTTGGATCTAAGGTCAAGGAGAAACTGGTAAGAAGACTGAACCTCAGCACTCACCTCCTCATTAGTCCATAAGTCATGAAGGATGGACAATGGGCCTCTGGCCTGTCTACCATAGAGAAGTTCAAAAGGTGAAAACCCCAAAGAGTCACTGGGAACTTCCCTCATGGCAAACAAAGCACAGGGTAGGTAACGATGCCACTCCTTAGGTTTAAGGGAGCAAAGTTTCCTTAAAATGGACTTGAGAATCGAATGCTGGCGCTCAATCCTCCCATTACAGCTGGGATGATAGGGTGTGGTGAAGAGAGGCTTCACTCCCAGAAGTTGGTATAGATGTTGCATTAAGTCAGATGTGAATTGTGTCCCACGGTCAGACAAAATTTCTCTAGGGATGCCCACTCTGGAGAAGATGGACAAAAGGGCTTCAGCCACCTCTGTAGTGGTTATGGTCTTTAAGGGTATGGCTTCAGGGAAACTCGAAGCATAATCAACTAATGTTAATATATATCTATGTCCCCCAGATGAAAGTGGAGATAAAGGACCAACGATGTCAATAGCTACTCTTTCAAAAGGTACCGTAAAGACTGGCATTTTGACCATAGGTACTCGCCTGGTACCTCGGGAGGATGACAGTTGGCAAACTTTACACGATCTACAATAGGTAGTGACATCTGAGGACATTTTTGGCCAAAAATAGGTTTCCCTAATTTTATTTAAGGTTTTACGATGCGAGAAATGTCCGGCCACTGGCAGGTCATGAGCCATTTTAAGAACAGTCTCTCTGCATTGACTTGGAACAACTAAGATGGAATAGTCTGTCTCATCTGAATTTAATTTGAATACTGACTTGTACAAGATACCTTTTATATATTCAAATTTATATGAAAAGTTTTTCCTTTGGATAACTTGATTTTGTTTAGCGGCATTATGGCAATTCTGAAGAGAAGGGCAATTACGTTGTAAATTGACAAAGGAGTCCTTCGATATATCTAAAGGCTTAAAGTCAGGGAAAATCAAAGGATGGATAGTAGGAGAAGCCTGGGCTTTGGTCTGAGCCCTAGTCAAGACATTTATGGTATCGGAGGTGATATCTTCACTTTCATCTAACAAGTGAACCGGTGATCCTACTACCTCGCTTTCGAGAGTATCATCACTGGTTTTTAATCCCACATGAATCTCACGAGACATTGTCTCATCTGAACTTTCGAGGGGCTTCTCTGACTCTACAGAAAGAGGATCTGAAACACCTATGTCCATCTTTGGTGATGAAAGGTCAACCTCAGAAGGAAGAATGGCACCTTTTACATTACCTATTAGTACGGAGCAAGAAGTGATGGGAGCTAGTACGGCTTCAGACCAACCTGTGAACCATTTAGACCTAATGTAACAACGGATGGTAGGAAAAGTGTCCGTACGGCCCAAGTAGTCTGAAAGTATAGCAGAGGAATGAGTTTCTTTAAGGTTAGGGAACAGCTTATCAGAAATGACTATACATGTGCATCCAGTGTCTCGTAAAATGGTAGATACATTAAGTCCATTAACTGTTCCTGAACAGAAGGGTGCTTGGTCATTACAGTCTTTAAAACATCTTCCAACTTTTTGGACCTTCTTAGAAGGACAATCTGGACGTTTATGTCCCTTAACACCACACAAATGACAAACAGGAATAAAAGAAGTCATTTTACTTTCCACTAGAGGCTTTGATTTCTTAAGGTCTGATGAACCCTTGCCCTTAGGGTTCGATCCCTTTAGGTCTTTATAGGAATTGTGAGCCTCAGCATACAGGTCAGCAGCCTCAGCAACTTCCTCAGCTTTAATCAGGTTATGTTCTCTGATGAATGTTCGTATCTGATGGGGAAGAGCTGTCAGGAACTGGTCAGCAACCATGAAGTCTCTAAGAGATTCATAACTGTGATCAATTCCTGAACTCTCTATCCAAAAGTCGAACAAACGAAAGAGTGTTACCTGTAACTGCTGAAAGTTCTGGCCAGGCTGTAAGGTGGCATACCTGAAATCTTTCCTGTAAGAATTAGTGGTTTTTTGATATGCTTTAAGGATTGCCTTCTTCAGTAGGTTATAATTACATATGATATCCTGCGACAAAGTTGCATAGATATTCAAGGCTGTACCAGAAAATAACATTCCTAACCTGGTAGCCCAGGTGTCAGCAGGCCATTCACAGAGGGTAGCGGTATTTTCAAACCTGATAATGTATGAAGTTATGTCTTCCCCCTCTGTGAAGGGAGGTAAATTAGGTGTTGGAATATGTGCACTGACTGCACGTTGTTCCATTACTCCTTCCTCTAATTGTTGTTGTGTAAAAGTTAACTTTTTATTCTCTAATTCAAGGCGAGATTTTTCGAGCTCGCGATCCTTTTCTCTATTAACTCGAGTTCTCTAGCTTTTTCCTCAACTTCTCTATCCTTTGCCCTTTCCTCAAGTTCTCTTATTTTAGCCTGTTCCTCACGTATTTTAGCCTGTTCCTCACGTATTTTAGCTTGTTCCTCACGTTCTGTAGCTCTTTCTTCACGATCAAGTCTATCACGCTCCTTTTTGTCTTCTCTTTGTCTTTCTTGGATTTCTCTCTCAATTTCTCTCTCTCTCCTTTTTCTCCTGTCTTTCAAGGTTCTCTTTCTCCTTTTTCTCTTCTCTTTGATTCTCTCTCTCTCCTTTTTCTCTTCTCTTTCGATTCTCTCTCTCTCCTTTTCTTCTTCTCTTTCCCTTTCCCTCTGTCTTTCTTCTCTCTCAATTCTCTCTCTTTCAAGTCTTTCCTGGATCTTAGCACTAATGAAAGATTCTAAATTTTTCCCTGTTATTCCTAACTTACTTCCAGCGTTCATCCAAAACTGGTATTCCTCCATGCTTGCAAGAATAACTTAAACTATCAGGGGAAATGAAACGGGTATTAAAGAAAACAGAGGGTTCAATTCCTGCTCCGCTCAAACTGTAAATAAACCAGAGGGCTCGATCCCTGCTTCAATTAAACAATATGTATTAATTAAAACGAAGGGTTCTATGCCAGCTCCGAGCAAACAGTAAGTAGAATGGGGTCACTTGACCATCCAATCTTCTCACCAACAAATCAAGAGTGTCCTATGACAGTTCCCTTGATATAATAAAGAGCTCAATGAAACAAATTGTCACTGGAAAATCTCGGGTCCCTAGAGTCTAATCCTCCAAAGTGTTTCAAGCTCACACAAAAATAGATGGCAGAATTAACTAGTATTCCTGCCTTGACTTGACTTACAATAAATTGAGACCATAACAATCACCAAATCTTTTAAATACCTGTACTGTAGTCCTACCATAGAGAATGATTACTCATGGCTGGTGGTAACCGTCTGTGGTATGCGGCGTTGAAGTTCCAATGGTAGATTCGAGATGGAGTTGAATCTTGATTCAGTAGAGTTGATCCTGGCAAGGTCGCCACTTGTGAAGGCTTACTCAGCCCTGTAATAACTTCAGACAGTATTACCAAGGCTGGCTCCTCCTCAGGAAAATTAATGAATAGAAAAAGAATAATAACAAACATAAACACTTTATTATATAGAAAATATAAAATATAAAACACTTAAATATGAAATATTAATCCTACATTAAAGAAAATGAAAAATGAAAAATATAAATGATAACTGAATTCAACGCTAATATAAAACTTGGGTGTCTGGTGTTGGTGACACTGTGTGTTGTTGAAATCGTAGTCGTTGCCGATGATGTGGGGGGGTCGCAAGTGTTGATGACAACCCAACGGCTCGGTCTTCACAGAATAGCCATGAATATTCTATCCCGATGACAGGAAAGCAGGTTCTTTACCGCTGCAATGATGAGGGGTTATGTCCTGCAATTTCATACAGGTGCACAGGTAATTAAATCCAAAAAGGGGAAGTCTCAGGACGTTAGTCCATCTCCATCAGTTCTACTCGTTGATTGGCAGGTGACCCTCTCTGTCATCCAAGCTGGAAAGATAGACAGGTTACCCACTGCTTAAGAAATCACTCTCCATGATAAGTACAATACCTAAAAGATGTGGTGATTATTACAACAGTCAACTTAGAGCAAGACTGAAAGGACTAAGTTTATTATTGGTCAAAAGTGAAGCTTTCAACCAATAAATCCACTAGAATACAAGGCAGGCATGTACTTACAGTGGTGCTGGGAGCTGTGAGTCTATGATTACTGTTTGGACCGGAGCCCCACACGTCACCTTTCGGGGGGGGGTAAGGAGGAGGGGAAGGGATAGTGGGAGCTAGACTGACCCTACCTTAATGAGCAGCCGGCAGTCAAACTATCACTTTCGGGGTGGGGAAAAAAAGGCGGGAATAGCGGGAGCTTGACTTACCCTAACTTAACAAGTAGCCGGCAATGTAACTATTGTTACTATATACTCCCTCGCTACTTCTATCTATTGAACTTTTCCCTCACAAATTGGGCAACTACCTGAGGTATGGAAGACTGTAAATGTAGTCCCCATTTTTAAGAAAGGAGACAGACACGAGAGTAACTACAGACCAATGTAACTGACGTGTATATTATACAAAGTCACGGAGAAGATTATATTGTTCGTATAAAGTTGACACAACTCAGTGGCTTTGACACTGTTTTGTGTAGATTGTTCCCGAAGGCTTTTTTGGAGTTTTAGTGTTAGGTGAGGTTACATTTGGCTAAGTAAGGTTGCAGTGGTGAATATCGGGTTAAGTTAGGCTAAGGTGGGTGAGATTCCGTTGGGCTGTGTTTTGTTAGGATGAGTTAGGTTAGATTAAATTACATCGGGTTGCACTTAATGGTCACTGTTGAGTTTAATAATTTGAGCTATAAATAACTAAAGCTAACAAAACCTAGTGTAGCTATAGTTAACATAACCTAATCATACTTAACCTTATATAATCAAACCCGACCTATCCTAACCTATCCTAATCAAACCTAACATTAAGAGCCTCTCCATAAATTTGGTACAATTCGGAAACCAGACTTTATATTGTGCTTTTTAAGCTATCGGATATCATAGAACTCCACGAAGCAGTTAGACTCGCTATTAACCTTTAATCTTAACTAAGACAGATGAGAGAAAAACAACTTAAATATCCACGGAACACGAAGATACTAATGTACGGAATCCCAGTAGAAAATAAAGGAACTGAAATGAGAGCATTATTATTATTATAATCATGAGGAAGCGCTAAACACGTAGGGTCATACAGCTCCTGGGAAGGGAGGGAGGGAAGGTATTCAGGCTCAATTCAGGGAACCGGAACACAGATCCAATTCCCTAGTTCAAGAACCTGTCACTAGCGTCAAGGAACCTCCTTTTAGGGGCGAAATGAGAACAGGTCGCCCTCATAAGAGTGGAATTATTTGGCGATTTTTCTTTCGTGCATTTCTACACTTTTTTTTTTGTCTATTGAGTTAGACTAGGTTCAGCTGGAATATCTTTAGCGGGTTAGTAGAGGGCGAAATTGTTCAGCTCTGAAGAAAAACCTCTTCTCCGAGTCTGAGGCTCCACAGTTAGACCGAGAACTGATACTCCCAAAATTAATAAATTATATATATTTGTTCCTGTCATTTCGGGAGCCTCCCTAATTACCTCTTCCTGTACCACCGCCAATTTGCTCTTCCTGTACCACCGCCAATTTGCTCTTCCTGTACCACCGCCAATTTGCTCTTCCTGTACCACCGCCAATTTGCTCTTCCTGTACCTCCTAGTTTCCTCTTCCCATATCCCCCAGTTTCCTCTTCCTGTACCTCCCAATTTGCTCTTCCTGTACCCCTCCCCCCCAATTTGCTCTTCTTAACTAGTCTGGACAAGATGTGCAGTAGTTACGTAAATTTATTGCGAAACTTTCTGCCTACACAGTAGGCTCCTTTAGTCGACTACTGCTTCTGCTGCCACCTTAGTATTTAAATGAATAAGTCTACTGTGTAAGCGAAACGTTTCACGATAAAGATACCTCAACTAATTAACATTAGCGATCTCGCTCGCTCTACCAAGTTTACAGAACGTAATGCAGCAAACCCGGTATGTGTGATGTCAGCTTTCTGTTATTTGAATTATCTGCGGTTTACCGTGGCACCAAAAAAAACTTAGTTTTGCTTAATAATGGCACCAAAAGTAGCGATGGTGGAAGTTGTTCAAACACTAAGAGAAGCCGTCAAGTGCTTCCCGTACTAGTGTGCGTAATTTATCAATTTAACTTATAAGTATGTAAACGAAAAACAACTGATCATATATATATGGTTCGCTACTATCTGTGGTTTCGGGTATCCAGGGTAGGTTATAAAATTTATCTCCCTCGGATACTAGGGGACTTGTGTACTTCTGTCTTCTTTCTTTACAGGATGCGAGAAGTTCATGGGATAGAATATACTGTGTGAGAGGGACAGTAGGACCGACTGCACAGTCTAGGATACCTAGGTAAAGAAACCATGGTACGGGTGGCTTTTGAACCCGCCGTGAGTCATAAAACTCACTCACCATGGGTTCAAATCCCACTGGTACCGTGATTTCTTTGCAATCGTTTTAATACGAATTCGTGAATAATGTTGCAAGTTTATGATAAATTAGCCATAACGTAACTAAAATTGAAATTGACGTCGTGCTGATCAAAACAGTGACATGGAGACTTGCATAGATGGATAGTTTTCCAAGCGAAATATTCCTTCAAAAAAGACTTGTGTATAAATGTCTGACTCGTAGATTTTTTATTTTCATGTTATTCTTGGAAATAAAGCCCATGTAAGTACTGAAAGGCAAACTTCGGGATTTCCACGACGTTTTGAAATGACTGGGTCTTTCAACCCTCAGTAACAATATAAAGGAAAGATGAGCAACTCTCCCTTAACATCTGTATACACGCTGTACGCAAACCGTTGCTCCTTGACAACAGGAAACTACGCTAATAACAACTTAAACATATTAAGTAAAACGACACAAGTGAAACTAATGGGACATTTTATTATGACAACGTTTCGCTCTCCAGAAGAGCGAAACGTTGCCATAATAAAATGTCGCATTAGTTGTACTTTGTTTCTTTTTACCTAACATATTGGCGGTAAAGTAAACATTATTAAAACATAAACATCAACTTACCTTAGTGATGCTGTCATCTCTCCCTCGACGATCTGTGAAGCTTCACCTACCTGTAATGTGAACACTACGTATTAATACACACCTCACAGGTTCATGTATACCAGGTCCATGTATACCAGGTTCATGTATACCAGGTTCATGTATACCAGGTCCATGTATACTAGGTTCATGTATACCAGGTCCATGTATACCAGGTCCATGTATACCAGGTCCATGTATACTAGGTTCATGTATACCAGGTCCATGTATACCAGGTCCATGTATACCAGGTCCATGTATACCAGGTTCATGTATACCAGGTCCATGTATACCAGATCCATGTATACCAGGTCCATGTATACCAGGTCCATGTATACCAGGTCCATGTATACCAGGTTCATGTATACCAGGTCCATGTATACCAGGTCCATGTATACCAGGTCCATGTATACCAGGTCCATGTATACCAGGTCCATGTATACCAAGTCCATGTACTCCAGGTCCCTGTATTCTTGATCTATGTATGCCAGATCAATGTATTCCAGGTCCATGTTTTCCAGATCCATATATTCCAGGTCCATGTATTCCAGGTCCATGTGTTCCAGATCAATGTATTCCTGGTCAATGTATTCCAGGTTCATGTATTCCAGGTCCATATATATCAGGACCATGTTTTCCAGGTCCATGTATGCCAGGTCTATGTATTCTAGGTCGATGTATTCCAGGAACATGTATACCATTCATCCTACATCTTCAGGAAGTATCTCAGTTATACCTCCTCACTCACAAGCTATATACCTCTACACTTACACGCTGTACCTCCACACTCACACGCTGTACCTCCACACTCACATGCTGTACCTCCACACTCACACACTGTACCTCCACACTCACACTCTGTACCTCCACACTCACACGCTGTACCTCTACACTTATATGCTATACCTCCACACTCACACGTTATACCTCCACACTCACACGCTGTACCTCCACACTCGTGTACGAATGGTATATAATACCGACAAGATGAGAGTAAGACACATGTGCAACATCTGGGTATCTTTATTGTAGACGTTTCGCCATCCAGTGGCTTTATCAATACAAATTCCAGGACATAACTTGAAGACAGTAGAACTATGTACAGAAGATGAGGTAATCAGTCCCTCAACCTAGGAGTAGGTGCGAACAGCACCATAGTCGTGGAGATTCTGAAAGACTATGGTGCTGTTCGCACCTACTCCTAGGTTGAGGGACTGATTACCTCATCTTCTGTACATAGTTCTACTGTCTTCAAGTTATGTCCTGGAATTTGTATTGATAAAGCCACTGGATGGCGAAACGTCTACAATAAAGATACCCAGATGTTGCACATGTGTCTCACTCTCACCTCCACACTCACACGTTATACCTCCACACTCACACGCTGTACCTCCACACTCACACTCTGTACCTCCACACTCACACGCTGTACCTCCACACTCACACGCTGTACCTCCACACTCATGCGCTACACATCCTCACTCACACGTTATACCACCTCACTCACTCGCTATACCTCCTCACTCGCACGCTATACCTCCACACTCGCACGCTATACCTCCACACTCGCACGCTATACCTCCACACTCGCACGCTATACCTCCACACTCGCACGCTATACCTCCACGCTCGCACGCTATACCTCCACACTCACACGCTGTACCTCCAGTCTCACGCTATACCTCCACACTCATGCGCTACACATCCTCACTCACATGCTATACCTCCACACTAAAACGCTATAGCTACACACTCACACGCTATACCTCGACACTCACACGCTATACCTCCACATTCACACGCTATACCTCCACACTCGCACGCTATACCTCCACACTCGCACGCTATACCTCCACACTCGCACGCTATACCTCCACACTCGCACGCTATACCTCCACACTCGCACGCTATACCTCCACACTCGCACGCTATACCTCCACACTCACACGCTATACCTCCACAATCACACGTTATACCTCAACAATCACACACTATACCTCCACACTCACAAGCTGTACCTCTACACTCACACGCTATACCTCCAGTCTCACGCTATACCTCCACATTCATGCGCTACACATCCTCACTCACATGCTATACGTCCTCACTCACACGCTGTACCTCCTCACTCACACGCTGTACCTCCTCACTCACACGCTGTACCTCCTCACTCACACGCTGTACCTCCTCACTCACACGCTGTACCTCCTCACTCACACGCTATACCTCCTCACTCACACTCTATACCTCCACACTAAAACGCTATACCTCCATTCACTCGCTATACCTCCACACACTCACGCTATACTTCCACACTCACACGCTATACCTCATCACTCACACGCTATACCTCCACACTCAAACGCTATCCCTCTATACTCACACGCTATACCTCTATACTCACACGTTATCCCTCCTCACTCACGCGCTATACCTCCTCACTCACACGCTATACCTCCTCACTCACACGCTATACCTTCTCACTCACACGCTATACCTCTTCACTCACACGCTATACCTCCTCACTCACACGCTATACCTCCTCACTCACACGCTATACCTCGACACTAAAACGCTATACCTCCACACTCACACGTTATCCCTCCATACTCACACGCTATACCTCCTATCACTATCTCTCCTCACTCACACGCTATAACTCCTCACTCACACGCTATATTTCCACACTCACACGCTATACCTCCTCACACACACACACACACACACACACACACACACACACACACGAAGACCAGGCAAAACTACAGAGGGATCTGGATAGACTGTAGGCCTGGTCCAAAAACTGACTCCTGGAGCTCAACCACACCAAGCGCAAAGTCATGAAGATTGGGGGAAGGGCAAAGAAGGCCACAAACGGTATACAATCTAGGGAACCAGAGCCTACAAGCCTCACTCAAGGAAAAGGACCTTTGTGTGAGTATAACACCGGGCACATGTCCTGAGGTTCACATCAACCAAATAACTGCTGCAGCCTACTGGCGCCTGGCAAACCTAAGAACAGCATTCCGACATCTAAATAAGGAGTCATTCAGTACCCTGTACACTGTGTACGTTACCCCCATATTGGAAAATGCAGCGCCAGTTTGGAACCCTCACCTAGCCAAACTTGTAAGGAAACTAGAGGAAGTACTAAGGTTTGCAGCAAGACTAGTCCCGGAGCTAAGGGGTATGTCCTACGAGGAGAGATTAAGGGAAATCGACCTGACCACACTGGAAGACAGGAGAGTTAGGGGTGATGTAATAACGACATATAAAATAGTGAGAGGTATAGACAAGGTAAACAGAGACAGGATGTTCCAGAGATGGGACACAGCAACAAGGGGCCACAGTTGGAAGCTGAAGTCTCAGATGAACCACAGGGATGTTAGGAAGTATTTCTTCAGTCACAGAGTTATCATGAAGTGGAATAGCCTGGGTAGTGATGTAGTGGAGGCTTTAAGAAGAGGTATGATAAAGCACACGGAGCGGGAAGAGTGACCAGGTAGCGGCCAGGTGAAGAGGTGGGGCCAGGAGCCGTGACTCGACCCCCGCAAACACAACTAGGTGAGTAATTAGGTGAGTATATGTTATACCTCCACACACACACACACACACACACACACACACACAATGTTATACCTCCTCTCACACACACAGTAGGGACACCGCGTGCGCGTCACGCCTTCTGTGCTCAGCGAATGTAAGTGTTTTTTGAGGGCTACCCAAGTTTACTACAAGGGTCGCTAAGTGTGTCAGGGTAGTGAACAATCCTTGAAGCGATTTACAATTTGCCTAAGCCACATAAGTGTGGGGAGAGTCACAATTTATAAGTGAGATAGAAAATGATACTTGGTGGAGCAGAGTCGGCAGGCTAGTGTGCGCCAGGCGACGGTGCCACGTGTCACCGAAGAAAGATAATAAAGTGAAACAAATGTGTGACCAATGAAAGAAATACAGTGAATAGGGTACATACATATAGAGAAGAATCGGAGGTGGATTTACGCCAGGACATCACATCGAGCTGGACAATCTACAGGCTGCATTGCAAGTAGTGTATTCACCTATGCGTGGTTGTTGGGTGTGGGTTTTGGTTTCCAATTAACCGCCAAGCTGATTGTGAATGGTCCAACTCTCCAAGTAAGAAAAAAAATATGCGATCAAGTACTCAATAAGGAATAGCAATTGGTAATTTATGGAACAAGGCGAGACAGATTTCTATAAGACTAGGTGGTAGTAAAAGCATAGAGGTACGCTGAGGTCAATGGTCACCTGCGGTCATACCTGTCCTAAGCTCTGGGAGTTAGCGTGGGGTGTTACCAAGCACCATGGCTTGTTGCAGTGTTTTAGAATCTCAGGTTAAAGTGTTGAAGAAGGAGGTTCTACTTCTTCAGGAGGAAAATAGGAGGCTGAAGCTTCTCATAGATGAGTTTGGGAGTGAGTGTGAGAAGAATTTAGCTGGTAAGGAGGAAATGGTCACCAGCAGTGATAGTGGCAGCAGCTTTAAGTGGCAAGTGGTTCACAGTTCAGGAAGAAGGAAGATAAGGAGGGTTAACAGAGAAGATGTGAAGGTAGGAAATTGATTCTCTGCTCTCCAGGACGAGTGCACTTCAGTGGTTAGTGAGGTTGAAGGTACCACTGATTCCCCTGCTAATCAAGGAAAGAATATTTTAATAGTAGGAGATTCTCAGGTAAGATATATGGATCGTGCTTTTTGTAACAGACAGAAAAATCAGGCAGTGTGTGCCTCCCAGGAGCTTGTGTTGGTGACATAGTCAGCAGGTTGGATATTATGTCAAGTAATGGGAACAAGCCCATTATCTTAGTGCTGAGGGTAATGACATTGGGAAGGGCAGGAGAGAGGAGCTGCTGGATAAGTACAGGTCAGCCATAGAAGAATTTAGGTCTAAGAGAGGGATCCCAGTCATATGTAGCATCTTGCCTAGAAAAGGACTGGACAATGAATGGATGTCTAGGGCAATTGGTGTAAATTCCTGGCTAGACAGGTACTCCAAGGAACTTGGAATCCCATTCATTGATAACTGGCACCTATTTTTGACAAACGTGATATGTATGCAAGGGATGGGGTTCATCTCTCTGGGGATGGAGTGGTTGCATTAGTCAATTCGATTAAGAGGGTAATTGATGACTTGTCTAGGAATTTAAACTGGCATATTATAGAGGTATGGGTGTTTGTGGGAAACAATCAGGCTGCAGTATTAGGGTTAAAAGCAGCAGTTATTACCAGGATTCCTCAGGGACATGTTTAAAAGAAAATATTCAAAATAAATTTTCTAGTAATGGCAAATCAATAGATCAACAGACAAAGAGAGATAGCAGAGGGCAACGAGTGACTATCTCCATTAAGGTTTACTATACAAATAGTAGGAGTCTAAGAAATAAGATAGATGAGCTAAAATTACTTGCAAGTGTAGGTAATATAGATATTATTGGTATAACAGACACCTGGTTCAACCTGAAAGACAGAGAAATGCCTTCTGATAGAGTCAACAGGGTGGTGAAGTGGCGATGTATGTCAGAGAAAATTTAAATTGTCTTAGACATGACATAAGATTAGAAACATCGAACACAATCTGTTTGGCTACAGTTTCTCGAGGGTCGTGACAAATTAATTTTGGGTGTGGTGGGTCATTGGGCTAATCCGGGGGGGAGGGGGACATGGACCTGCTCCGCATGGGTCAGTAGGCCTGTTACAGTGTTCCTTCTTTCTTATGTTCTTATTTATAGGCCCCAAATGTTGTGATAGTGGGAGATTTTAACTTTAGACGGACTGATTGGAACAATATGACAGGAAATCTTGAGTCTAGTGACTTTCTTGATACGGTTCAGGATTGCTTTTTAGAACAGGTTGTGACAGAAACAACTAGAGGAAACAATCTGCTTGACTTGGTTCTTGCCAACAAAGAGACACTAATTAATAATCATGAGGTTAATGATGAGCTTGGGGAAAGTGATCACAAATCACTTAGTTTCAATATATCATGGAATTACCCAGATAACTGCAATCAAATCTCTGTCCGAGATTTTCGCTTGGCCAACTTTATGGGACTGAAAAAATTACCAGGGTGGGCTAAATTGGGATGTCCTGACTATGGGTCAGGTAGGTGATCTTGGTTGCCAATATGACTTTTTTCAGAGCATAGTTCTAGCTGCCCAGACAACTTTTGTTCTGAGTAGGGAAATTAGATCTAACAAAAATGATCCCAAATTGATGAACAATAGATTAAAACATCTCGTTGGTCAAAAGAGAGGCATATATAGGCGTATCGAAAGAGGGAACGGGCAGCTAAGAAATCAATATATTCAATTAGAGAGAGAAATAAAGAAAGGAATAAGAAAAGCTGAAAAAGAATTATGAGGCTAAGGTCGCAAGGGATTCAAAGACTAACCCAAAAGGGTTCTTTCAGGTATACAGAAGTAAGATTAGGGACAAGATTGGCCCACTTAAGAGTAACTCTGGTCACATCACTGACAGTGATAAGGGTATGTGTGAAATTCTCAATACCTACTTCCTCTCAGTTTTCACCCAGGAAAATATTAGCGATATTCCTGAATTAACAGATTAGGTAGAACAGTACGATAATAAACTATGTACGATTGTGGTAACCAGTGACATGGTCCTCTGACAAATAGAGAAACTAAAACCTAATAAATCCCTAGGCCCTGATGAACTGTTTGCAAGAGGTGTTAAAGGAATGTAAAGAGGAACTTAGCATTTTTTTTTTTCAACAAGTTGGTCGTCTCCCACCGAGGCAGGGTGACCCAAAAAAGAAAAGAAAATCCCCAAAAAGAAAATACTTTCATCATCATTCAACACTTTCACCACACTCGCACATTATCACTGCTTTTGCAGAGGTGCTCAGAATACAACAGTTTAGAAGCATATACGTATAGAGATACACAACATATCCCTCCAAACTGCCAATATCCCAAACCCCCCCTTTAAAGTGCAGGCATTGTACTTCCCATTTCCAGGACTCAAGTCCGACTATAAGAAAATAACCGGTTTCCCTGAATCCCTTCACTAAATATTACCCTGCTCACACTCCGACAGATCGTCAGGTCCCAAGTATCATTCGTCTCCATTCACTCCTATCTAACACGCTCATGCACGCTTGCTGGAAGTCCAAGCCCCTCGCCCACAAAACCTCCTTTACCCCCTCTTTCCAACCCTTTCGAGGACGACCCCTACCCCTCTTTCCTTCCCCTATAGATTTATATGCTTTCCATGTCATTCTACTTTGATCCATTCTCTCTAAATGACCAAACCACCTCAACAACCCCTCTTCTGCCCTCTGACTAATGCTTTTATTAACTCCACACCTTCTCCTAATTTCCACACTCCGAATTTTCTGCATAATATTTACACCACACATTGCCCTTAGACAGGACATCTCCACTGCCTCCAACCGTCTCCTCGCTGCTGCATTTACCACCCAAGCTTCACATCCATATAAGAGTGTTGGTACTACTATACTTTCATACATTCCCTTTTTTGCCTCCATAGATAACGTTTTTTGACTCCACATATACCTCAACGCACCATTCACCTTTTTTCCCTCATCAATTCTATGATTAACCTCATCCTTCATAAATCCATCCGCCGACACGTCAACTCCCAAGTATCTGAAAACATTCACTTCTTCCATACTCCTCCTCCCCAATTTGATATCCAATTTTTCTTTATCTAAATCATTTGATACCCTCATCGCCTTACTCTTTTCTATGTTCACTTTCAACTTTCTACCTTTACACACATTCTCAAATTCATCCACTAACCTTTGCAATTTTTCTTTAGAATCTCCATTAAGCACAGTATCATCAGCAAAAAGTAACTGTGTCAATTCCCATTTTGAATTTGATTCCCCATAATTTAATCCCACCCCTCTCCCGAACACCCTAGCATTTACTTCTTTTACAACCCCATCTATAAATATATTAAACAACCATGGTGACATTACACATCCCTGTCTAAGACCTACTTTTACCGGGAAGTAGTCTCCCTCTCTTCTACACACCCTAACCTGAGCCTCACTATCCTCATAAAAGCTCTTTACAGCATTTAGTAACTTACCACCTATTCCATAAACTTGCAACAGCTGCCACATTGCTCCTCTATCCACTCTATCATATGCCTTTTCTAAATCCATAAATGCAATAAAAACTTCCCTACCTTTATCTAAATACTGTTCACATATATGCTTCAATGTAAACACTTGATCTACACATCCCCTACCCACTCTGAAGCCTCCTTGCTCATCCTTTGGCTAATCTTTTTAACATATTACAAACTGGCATAATGCCCGATAAGTGGGAAATGGCAAATGTAATACCTATTTACAAGACAGGTGACAGGTCTTTGGCTTCAAGCTATAGACCAATAAGCCTTACCTCCATAGTGGGAAAATTTATGGAATCAATAATTGCCAAAGCAATTCGTAGCCATCCTGATAGGCAGAAATTGATTAATGAATCTCAACCCGGTTTTACAAAGAGGCATTCCTGTCTTACGAATTTACTAACATTTTTCACTAAGGTGTTTGAGGAGGTAGATCATGGTAATGAATATGATATTGTGTATATGGACTTCAGTAAGGCTTTCGATAGAGGCCCATATCAGAGGCTATTGAGGAAACTTAAGGCACACGGAATAGGAGGTGAAATTTTTTCCTGGGTAGAGGCATGGTTGACAAATAGGCAGCATAGAGTTTGTAATAAAGTTGGTAGAATTACCGACAATATGTAAAGTAAAAGGACACAAGTGCAACTAATGTGACATTTATTGTGGCAACGTTTCGCTCTCCAGGAGCTTTATCAAGCCATTACAAACAATTTTTCGTAGATGATTGGTTCAGAGAACCGACCTGTTGATAAATTAGACACATGTGCAACTCTTGGGTATCTTTATTGAGGAAACGTTTCGCCACACAGTGGCTTCATCAGTCCATACGTAGGAGAAACTTGAAGAACAGGAGGAGAATGAGGTAATCAGTCCTTCAACCTTGAGTCGATGTGTTCAGTCCATCAATATTGAATAGAATAGAATAGGTATTCTATTCAAGATTGATGGACTGAACACATCGACTCAAGGTTGAGGGACTGATTACCTCATTCTCCTCCTGTTCTTCAAGTTTCTCCTACGTATACATACGAAAATGTTGTGCTAATGGGAGATTTCAACTATAGACAGATTGACTGGAGCAATTTGACAGGAAATTTAGAGTCAGGTGACTTTCTTGATACGATCCAGGATTGTTTTTTAAAACAGTTTGTGACAGAGCCAACTAGGGGAAATAACCTCCTTGACTTGGTTCTTGCCAGTAGGGAAACACTAATTAATAATCTTGAGGTTAATGATGAGCATGGGGAAAGTGATCACAAATCACTCAGTTTTAATGTATCATGGAATTCCCCTACTAATGGCAATCAAGTCTCCGTCCCTGACTTTCGCTTGGCTGATTTCATAGGACTGAAAAATTACTTAGGTGGGCTGAACTGGAATGACCTGACTAAGGGTCAGGTAGGTGGTGATGGTTGCCGATATGATGCTTTCCAGGGCATAGTTCTAGCTGCTCAGACAAATTATGTTCCAAATAGGGAAATCAGATCAAACAAAAATGATCCTAAATGGATGAACAATAGATTAAAATATTTGATTGGTCAAAAGAGAGGCATATATAGGCAAATCAAAAGAGGAGAGGGGCAATTAAGAAATCGATATATTCAGTTAAAGAGAGAAATAAAAAAGGGAATTAGAAAAGCAAAAAGAGATTATGAGGTTAAAGTTGCAAGAGAATCGAAGACTAACCCAAAAGGATTCTTTCAGGTCTACAGAAGTAAGATCAGGGACAAGATAGGCCCACTCAAAAGTTCCTCGGGTCAGCTCACTGACAGTGATAAGGAAATGTGTAGAATTTTTAACACATACTTCCTCTCAGTTTTTACACAGGAGGATACCAGCGATATTCCAGAAATGATAAATTATGTAGAACAGGACGATAATAAACTGTGTACGATTAGGGTCACAAGTGACATGGTCCTTAGGCAAATAGATAAATTAAAACCTAACAAATCCCCAGGCCCTGATGAACTGTATGCAAGGGTTCTAAAGGAATGTAAAGAGGAGCTTAGCAAACCTTTGGCTAATCTTTTCAACATATCACTACAAACTGGCATGGTGCCAGATAAGTGGAAAATGGCAAATGTGATACCTATTTTTAAAGCAGGTGACAAGTCCTTAGCTTCGAACTATAGACCAATAAGCCTAACCTCCATAGTGGGAAAATTTATGGAATCAATAATTGCCGAAGCAGTTCGTAGTCACCTTGAAAATCATAAATTAATCAACGAATCTCAGCATGGTTTTACAAAGGGGCGTTCCTGCCTTACGAATTTATTAACTTTTTTCACTAAGGTATTTGAGGAGGTAGATCATGGTAATGAATATGATATTGTGTATATGGACTTCAGTAAGGCTTTTGACAGGGTCCCACATCAGAGACTATTGAGGAAAATTAAGGCACATGGAATAGGAGGAGAAATTTTTTCCTGGATAGAGGCATGGTTGACAAATAGGCAGCAGAGAGTTTGCATAAATGGGGAGAAATCAGAGTGGGGAAGCATCACGAGCGGTGTTCCACAGGGGTCAGTGTTGGGCTCCCTGCTGTTCACAATCTACATAAACGACATAGATGAGGGCATAAAGAGCGACATCGGCAAGTTTGCCGATCACACCAAAATAGGCCGTCGAATTCATTCTGACGAGGACATTCGAGCACTCCAGGAAGATTTGAATAGACTGATGAAGTGGTCGGAGAAGTGGCAGATGCAGTTTAATATAGACAAATGCAAAGTTCTAAATGTTGGACAGGACAATAACCATGCCACATATAAACTAAATAATGTAGATCTTAATATCACGGATTGCGAAAAAGATTTAGGAGTTCTGGTTAGCAGTAATCTGAAACCAAGACAACAGTGCATAAGTGTTCGCAATAAAGCTAATAGAATCCTTGGCTTCATATCAAGAAGCATAAATAATAGGAGTCCTCAGGTTGTTCTTCAACTCTATACATCCTTGGTTAGGCCTCATTTAGATTATGCTGCACAGCTTTGGTCACCGTATTACAGAATGGATATAAATGCTCTGGAAAATGTACAAAGGAGGATGACAAAGTTGATCCCATGTATCAGAAACCTTCCCTATGAGGATAGACTAAGGGCCCTGAATCTGCACTCTTTAGAAAGACGTAGAATTAGGGGGGATATGATTGAGGTGTATAAATGGAAGACAGGAATAAATAAAGGGGATGTAAATAGTGTGCTGAAAATATCTAGCCTAGACAGGACTCGCAGCAATGGTTTTAAGTTAGAAAAATTCAGATTCAGGAAGGATATAGGAAAGTACTGGTTTGGTAATAGAGTTGTGGATGAGTGGAACAAACTCCCAAGTACAGTTACAGAGGCGATGGCGACTCTGGTGTTAGCTTGTGAAACAGCCAGGTTGCACTGAACGCCCACTGTGTGGGCGAAACGTAGTCAATAAAGGATCACATTATACTGCATATGTGTTTATATTTCCACCGTCTCAAAAGTACTTTCACAAGCTAACACCAGAGTCGCCATCGCTTCTAGCACTTCAATAAAAGATCTAACCAGGACAAAATCCAAGCACCACGAACCAGTCAATGCAGGAGTTTACACTATACCCTGTGGAGGCTGTGACAAGATTTAAGTAGGTGAAACAGCAAGAAACCTCGACACCCGCCTCAATGAACACATTTACGCATGTAGGAACGATAACTTGAACAACGCCTGTGTACAACACCGAAATTCCACCAATCATCTCATGAAATTCAGAGACGCCCAATTAGTGATCAAAGAAACTAATTTCCGCAGACGCAAGTGCCTCGAATCAGCACTTATCGCTGTTTCGAATACAATTAAACGATACAACGGCAGCTTCACCATCTCCGAAGTCTTAGCAAGAATCCTCCTGAAAACAGTAAACCCTGCCTTCACATAGTCTCTCCTGTTATACTACACAAAGCACATTACAGAGAGTGAACACTGAAACAAGCTGCCTCTTTCCAGTCTATATTTGTCCAACCTATTTTTATGTTACCCAAGTAATAGCTTTTATATCCTTTTACTCATGTGCGAATTAATTGCTCTACCATATTGTATTACTTTTGTCATTACTACTACTACTACTACTACTACTACTACTACCACCACTAGTGAACATCGAAATGGTACCTCACTAGTATTGCACCTCACTCTGAGCCTTTATATACCCTCTGTGTCCATGTATTGTTTGTAATGGCTTGATAAAGCTCCTGGAGAGCGAAACGTTGCCACAATAAATGTCACATTAGTTGCACTTGTTTCCTTTTACTTTACAGCATAGAGTTTGCATAAATGGGGAGAAATCAGAATGGGGGCACGTCACAAGTAGTGTTCCTCAGAGGTCAGTGTTGGGCCCGTTGTTGTTCACAATTTACATAAACGACATAGATGAGGGAATAAATAGCGACATAATCAAATTTGCTGATGACACCAAAATAGGCCTTCCAATTCATTCTAATGAGGACACAAGAGCACTCCAGGATGATTTGAATAGACTGATGCAATGGTCGAAGAAGTGGCAGATGCAGTTTAATATTGACAAAGGCAAAGTTCTAAATGTTGGACAAAAATAACCATGCGACAAATAAACTAAATAATGTAGATCTAATACTACTGATTGTGAAAAGAATTTAGGAGTTCTGGTTAGCAGTAATCTAAAACCAAGACAACAGTGCATTCGTGTTCGCAATAAAGCTAACAGAATGCTTGGCTTCATATCTAGAAGTATAGATAATAGAAGTCCTAAGGTTGTTCTTCAACTCTATATATCCTTGGTTAGGCCTCATTTAGATTATGCTGCTAAGTTCTGGTCATCGTATTACAGAATGGATATAAATGATCTGGAAAACGTACAGAGGAAGATGACAAAATTGATCCCATGTATCAGAAATATTGCCTATGAGGATAGACTGAGGGCCCTGAATCTGCACTCTCTCCAAAGGTGTAGAATTAGGGGGGATATGATCGAGGTGTATAAATGAAAAACAGGAATAAATAAAGGGGATGTAAACAGCGTGCTGAAAATTTCCAGCCAAGACAGGACTCGCAGCAATTGTTTCAAGTTGGTAAAATTCGGATTCAGGAAGGATATAGGAAAGCACTGGTTTGGTAATAGAGTTGTGGATGAGTGGAACAAACTCCCGAGTACAGTTATTGAGGCTAAAACGTTGTGTAGTTTTAAAAAATAGGTTGGATAAATACATGAGTAGGTGTGGGTGGGTGTGAGTTTGATCGGACTAATTTGTGCTGCTGGGTCTGGTGCCATGCTCCTTCCTTGAGTGGAGGTGACCAGACTGGGTGAGTCATTGGGCTATTCCGGGGGAGATGAGAAATGGACCTGCTCTGCATGGTTCAGTAGACCTGTTGCAGTGTTTCTTCTTCCTTATGTTATGTTCTTAATAGTAGGTAGGTGTGGGTCAAGTCACAGGAGGGTGTGGGTCAAGTCACAGGAGGGTGTGGGTCAAGTCACAGGATGATGTGGGTCAGGTCACAGGATGATGTGGGTCAGGTCACAGGAGGGTGTGGGTCAGGTCACAGGAGGGTCTGGGTCAGGTCACAGGAGGATGTGGGTCAGGTCATAGGAGGGTGTGGGTCAGGTCACAGGAGGGTGTGGCCAGGTAAGGGAACACTGCAGACTCCACATAACACTCCAATGCACAATTCCACCTACTATTCAGACACTTAATAAACCCACACACACACACACACCCACCCACCCACACACACACACACACACACACACACACATTTACACAGTGCAATAGAGAATGGAAAAAGTACAGAAGGCAGAGAACACATGAAAATAAGGAGATCAGTCGCAAAGCCAGGAACGAGTATGCACAGGTAAGGAGGGAGGCCCAGCGACAGTATGAAAATAACATAGCATCGAAAATCAAGACTGACCCAAAACTGTTGTATAGCCACATCAGGAGGAAGACAACAGTCAAAGACCAGGTGATCAGACTGAGGACAGAAGGTGGAGAACTCACATGAAATGATCATCAGGAGGTATGTGAGGAGCTAAACAGGAGATTTAAGGAAGTTTTTACAGTAGAGACAGGAAGGGCTCTGGGAAGACAGCACAGAAGGGAACATCAAGAGGGAATATACCAACAAGCGTTGGATGACATACGAACAACCGAGGAGGTGCAGAAGGTGATACGTGACCTTGATACCTCAAAGGTGATGGGACCAGACAACATCTCCCCATGGGTCCTTAGAGAAGGAGCAGAGATGCTGTGTGTGCCCCTAACCACAATCTTCAACACATCCCTTGAAACTGGGCAACTACCTGAGAAATGGAAGACAGCAAATGTAGTCCCCATATTTAAGAAAGGAAACAGAAATGAGACACTAAACTACAGACCTGTGTCTCTGACATATATTGTGTGCAAAGTCATGGAGAAGATTATCAGGAGGAGAGTGGTGGAACACCTGGAACGGAACAAGATTATAAATGAAAACCAGCATGGGTTCATGGAAGGCAAATCTTGTGTCACAAACCTTCTGGAGTTTTATGACAAGGTAACAGAAGTAAGACACGAGAGAGGAGTGGGTTGATTGCGTTTTCCTAGACTGCAGGAAGGCCTTTGACACAGTTCCCCACAAGAGATTAGTGCAGAAGCTGGAGGATCAGGCGCATATAACAAGGAGGGCACTGCAATGGATAAGGGAATACCTGACAGGGAGGCAACAACGAGTCATGGTACGTGAAGAGATATCACAGTAGGCGCCTGTGACGAGCGGGGTCCCACAGGGGTCAGTTCTAGGACCAGTGCAATTTTTGATATATGCGAACGACATGATGGAAGGAATAGGCTCTGAAGTGTCCCTATTTGCAGATTATGTGAAGTTGATGAGAAGAATTAAATCGGATGAGGATGAGGCAGGACTGCAGAGAGACCTGGACAGGCTGGACATGTGGTCCAGAATCTGGCTTCTCCAATTCAACCCTGCCAAATGCAAAGTCATGAAGATTGGGGAGGGGCAAAGAAGACTGCAGACAGAGTATAGGCTAGGTGGACAAAGACAGCAGACATCACTCAGGGAGAAAGATCTTGGGGTGACCATAACACCGAGCACGTCACCGGAGGCACACATCAACCAAATAACTGCTGCAGCATATGGGCGCCTGGCAAACCTGAGAATAGCATTCCGATACCTTAGTAAGGAATCGTTCAAGACACTGTACACTGTGTATGTTAGGCCCATACTGGAGTATGCAGCACCAGTCTGGAACCCACACCTGGTCAAGCACGTCAAGAAGTTAGAGAAAGTAGAAAAGTTTGCAACAATTCTAGTTCCAGAGCTCAGGGGAATGTCTTACGAGGAAAGGTTGAGGGAAATCGGAGTGACGACACTGGAGGACAGAAGGGTCAGGGGAGACATGATAACGACACACAAGATACTGCGGGGAATAGACAAGGTGGACAGAGATAGGATGTTCCAGAGAGGGGACACAGAAACAAGGGGTAACAACTGGAAGCTGAAGACTCAGACGAGTCACAGGGACGTTAGGAAGTATCTCTTCAGTCATAGAGTCGTCAGGAAGTGAAATAGCCTAGCAAGTGAAGTAGTGGAGACAGGAACCATAGTTTTAAGAAGAGGTATAGCAAAGCTCAGGAAGCAGAGAGGGAGAGGACCCATTAGCGATCAATGAAGAGGCGGGGGCCAGGAGCTGAGTCTCGACCCCTGCAACCACAATTAGGTGAGTACACGTTCCCACATATACAGGCTCACATACACTCCCCCCCTTGCCCCCTTCCCCGCCAATCTCTCAATCCTTCCCCTGATCCCCCCTCTCTCTCATCCTCCTCCTCCCCCACCTCTCCCTCTTTCCCCTTCTCCCTCTCCCATTCTCCCCTTTTGCTTCTCCCTCCTCCTCACTCCCCATATTCCCCCCTCAATCCCCCTCCCCACCCCACACCCATTTAGCCACTGTCCACAGCTTCCTCCTCTACCTTCCCCCCCCCCCCATGCTCGGACAAACACCACAAAAACACAGAATTACACAAGTTTTTCATTCTGAGGCAACCAAAACAAAAAAAATGGGTTGCCAGAGAGCAGGAAGGAAAACCAAGGAACAGGAGGATGAATCTGCAAAGGAAGATTGGGCAGCAGAGCTCATGAAAAGGGAACATGAATGGGGAAAGAAATTAGAACAACTTAGCATGAGAATGGAAGAGAGGATGGATGTGGAAAGCAAGAAGTGGGAAAGGCAAGTCATAGCAGCAGAGGCTAGGTTACAGAGATTAGAAGAGGAACTGAAAAATCTGAAACAGCCTGGAGAACTAAAGAACAATTTGGGAATGACATTAGAAACCGCTACCTCAGTCACAAACAGGGGGATTGTAGGGAACGAAGGAGCAAAACTGCATGTAGAAGCCCCATCAGAGGGGACTGTAGTAAATGAAAGAGCTTAGCTGTATATGGAGGCTCTAACAGAACACAGCAGAGCCCAGGGGAAAGCTGAGAAGGGAAAATGACAGGCCACTGATCCCAAGTACAATAGATAGTGAAGCTGAAGAAAGGAAAGTGGCAATGGAGGGAATTAAATAGAATCAGTGGATACATAGGGATATGCAATGGGAGAACGAAAGGGAGAGGTCAGTCTTTGCTTATGGGCTCTAGGAAGTTGAATGGGAAACTTACAAAGCAAGAAAACAAGGGGAAAAATGCAATCGAAAGCATCATAAAAGCAATAGGAGAAGATGACATGACTCAGCTGGCAAATTTTCAGAGAATTGGGGGATTTGCAAGAAGAAGAACCTGGCCAGTTAAAATGACTTTCAAGGCAGAATTGACTTGGAACAGGATCCTGCCGGAGAAAGCAAGACTAAGGGACATGCCGGCATACCGGAAGGTGTATCTCGACCACGACAGAACACAAGAAGAAAGGCAGAAACAGAGAGATGGTACAAAGGTGAAAAGAGGAAAGAGAGGAGAAGATGGAGATGGACAGGAGAACCCAGTCTCAGGAGGAAGATCAAATACAGCCTCCCTCACAACTACCTACAGAAGCCCCCCAACCAGGACAACCCCAGTGCAACTTACAGCACTCACAGAAACAAAACTCACCAGGATGATAACAGATGCAATCTTTCCACCCAGATATCAAATCCTCAGGAAACACAGAGGGAGGAGAGGGGGAGGAGAAGTTGCACTGCTCATTAAAAACCAATGGAGATTTGAGAAAATGGAAGGAATGGATGGCATGGGCGAAAGGGATTACTTAGTAGAAACAACCTAATCTGAGGACCATTAAGTGGTAATTGCAGTAATGTACAACCCACCACAGAACTGCAGGAGGCCAAGAGAAGAATACGACGAGAGCAACAGAGCAATGGTCGACACACTTGCCGAGGTGGCCAGAAGAGCTCACATGAGGGAAGCAAAATTACTAGTTATAGGTGATTTCAAATCACAAGGAGATTGACTGGGAAAACCTGGAGCCCCATGGGGGTCCCAAAACATGGAGAGTCAAGATGATGTAGTGCTGGAAAACCTCATGCATCAACATGTTCGAGACACTACCAGAGAGGTGAGGATGATCCAGCACGGCTGGACCTTGTATTCACCTTGAGTAGTTCGGACATCGAGGATATCATGTATGAAAGGCCACTAGGAGCTAGTGATCAAGTGGTTCTGTGCTTTGACTACGTAGTTGAGCTACAAGTGGAGAGGGTAGCAGGAATGGGATGGGAAAATCAAACCACAAATGGGGGACTACTCAGACATGAGGAACTTCTTGCAAGACATTCAGTGGGAGAGATAACTGACAGAAAAACCAGTACAAGAAATGTTGAACTATGTGACAACAAAATGCAAGGAAGCAGAGGAGAAGTTTGTTCCCAAGGGAAACAGAAATAATGGGAAGATCAGAACAAGTCCTTGGTTCACCCAAAGGTGTAGGGAGGCAAAAACTAGGTGTTCTAGAGAATGGAAAAGGTAAAGTAGACAAAGAACTCTGGAAAATAAAGAGATTAGCTGGAGAGCCAGAAACGAATATGCACAGATAAGAAGGGAGGCTCAACGACAATATGAAAATGACATAGCATTGAAAGTCAAGTCTGACCCGAAGCTGTTGTATGGCCACATCAGGAGGAAAACAACAGTCAAGGACCAGGTAATCAGACTGAGGAAACATGATGGGGAGTTCACAAGAAACGACCGAGAGGTATTGTAGACAACCTGTACTGTCTGCACAGACAGCCTATGCTGTCTGCCAGCTGAGTTCATATTTCGCACCATGCCGGTGCTGCCACCTATAGGCTTACTACTTCAGTATGCCCATCCCTGCCTCTGCCTCTCACTCTGGCGACACCCATCACTTAGTCAAGTGTCTACTCCCTCCCTCGTGCGCATGGCCCTCTCAGGCCATGGACACAAACACACAAGCCTGTGTACCCACAACGACTTTGCAAATAAAGAAGCCTCTAAAGACATATCATTTACTCCACGCTACCAAGAATGACCTAACAAACTCGTAATAATTGGTGGGAAGGGGTGGTTGCAGCAGTTGTGTTTGCCCAGAGAGAGGAAGAGAATGAAGGAAATAGGATGAAGTCATCTTCACTTCATCACCCTACACAAGAAACATCCGTCTCTCAACGAGTTATCCTGGTGTCGTGTCTGCACGTTTCAGCATTCAGACACAGGTACAAGCATGATCCAGGCCGAAATTTGCCCCACGCTACAGCGTCCCACACTGTTTCTCAAGTCATGTGTTCAGCGTCACTTGTATGTTCTGCTGTTGTTGTTCAGCTCAGCACAGCTATTTCAGCAAGTCAGCGGTGTGTTTGTGGTGATTTCTGCGTCCAGTGTGCGTGTCTCCCTGTGTCTGTGGGAGAGAAGGAAGTGGCTGCTCCTCGCCCTGCCCACGCTCACCCTACTCACAGCTCACCCGCCTACCACCACATTCCACCACTATGTGCTCACTCCCTCTGCTGTGTTTTCTGCGGTTTTCCATGTGAATTAATTGCCTGAGCCGTGTATCCGAGTGCCCAAGGCCACTCGAAGCTACGTGGATCAGCATGCCACGTAGATCACGACGCTACGTGGATCCCGATGCCACGTGGGGTGTGGACGGCGCCACGTGGATCTATGAACCACGTGAGTTACCGAGCCAGATGTCCCAGGCCACTTGCTGTGGTCTGCTGCTGCCTGACTTCATGACGTCACGATGTCTGCCTGATGTCACCTCGAGACGTCTGCTGTCACACTGCTGCTGACGTCACCTCGCGACGTCACGCCTGGCATCACATGATATCACATCGAGTGTTTCAGTAATTATGTCAGTATTGTCGAGAAGATTGAGAGAAGATATATGTCGTGTGTTAATTAATTCCTCTCAGTCGGTGTTCTCACATGTTGGTGTATGGCTTAGTGTTAATTTTGTGCACAGAAACGCATCATTTGCTAGTTTAAGCCATGTATCGCAGGTGTGTGTTAAGTTTTCCGTGGGTCCAGTGTGGTCTTGAGCCCAGACCCCAGAGTAGCACCACTGTGTTGTCACCCGGTGTGACCAGCGCATTTGACAGCTGATATTACTCAGCCCTGAGCATATGAGCCCCTTGTACAGAAAGCTCTTGTTGTTCACCGCTTGTGATGTCCTGCAGAATCGTACCTGCTACGATTCCCATCGAGATTTGTTTCACTTCACCTCCAGACCTTCAGAGTGCAGTTATATGTAGAGAAACAAGTCTGGGGATGCTTAGACTAACCTCTGCTATAACTCCAACTGTCGAGAGAATGACGCTCGTCAAGCCGCAGTTCAAGCCCTGTCGGCAGGCGCTGTGTCAGCCTCGTATCACAAGCTTCAGTGAGCTCCTGCACAAAGATGATGTCACTTTGACTGCTAGCTCACTCACTGCAGTCTGGTGTAAGATGTTACGACTCACTGATGTTTTGCCCAGTCATTTCTGCCACGACTCGCTCCATGACTTACTCCATACTAGCCGGCAGTGACAGCCCCAGCGACAGTACCAGTCGAGAAGTGTCCTCCTGAGTTGCTTGCCAGAAGTCCTGCCCAGTTGCCGAGTTTTGGCGATGCATCACTCGAGGGCACAAGCAGGTTGTGCCCCAGGTTGAGTGAAACCTGCAGTGACTCCTTCGATGACTGCTTCACCATTCTAGAGACCGTACCCGTTATGTCACAGCTCAGCCGCAGCGATGTCTTCTGTGTTGCAGTATCTGTCCAGATGCAGGAAGGCGTGCAGTGATGCCCATCGATGCTCACTGCCTTTGACCACGATGTTCAGCACACCCCACCATTTTTTTTCTTCTCTCCCTGTAGGAAGTTTTTTTTTTTTTATATCCATATGTACATATATATATTTTTATTCTGTGTTCTGTGCCCTGTTCCTGTGAGAGAGACCGAGTTTTTTATAGTCAGTCATGGTCGGGTCGACCATGTTGTAGGTGACTGAGCAAATGTAGACAGCCTGTATTGTCTGCACAGACATTTTATGATGTCTGCCAGCTGAGTTCATATTTTGTGCCATGCTGGTGCTGCCACCTATTGGCTTACCACTTCAGTATGCCCACCACTGCCTCTGCCTCACTCTGGCGACACCCGTCACTCAGTCAAGAAGTGTCTACTCTCTCCCTCGCAGGCATGGCCCTCCCAGGCCATGGGCACAAACACACAAGCCTGTGTACCCACAACGACTTTTCAAATAAAGTAAGAAGCCTCCGAAGACGTATCATTTACTACCCACTACCAAGAACGACCTAACAAACTCGTAATAGTATGTGAGGAGCTCAACACGAGATTTAACGAAGTATTTACAGTGGAAACCGGTAGAACTCCAGGAAATCAGAACAGGGAGGTACACCAACAAGTGCTGGTGAGGTACATACAACCAAGGAAGAGGTGAAGCTGCTGCTATGTGAACTTGACACCTCAAAGGCGGTGGGACCAGCCAACATTTCTCCCTGGGTTCTTAGAGAGGGAACAGAGATGCTGTGTGTGCAACTAACAAAAATCTTCAACACATCCATTGAAACTGGGCAACTCCCTGAGGTATGGAAGAAGGCAAATGCAGTCCCAATTTTTGAAAAAAGGACACAGACACGAGGCATTAAACTACAGATTTGTGTCACTAACGTGTATAGTATGCAAAGTCAGAGATCATCAGGAGGAGAGTGGTGGAGCACCTGGAAAGAAACAAGTGTTTAATCGACAACCAGCACGGCTTCAGGGAAGGAAAATCCTGTGTCACAAACCTACTGGAGTTTTATGACAAGGTGGCAGAAGTAAGACAAGAGAGGGAGGGATGGATAGACTGCATTTTCTTGGACTGCAAGAAGGCATTCGACACAGTTCCTCACAAGAGGTTACTGCAAAAGCTAGAGGATCAGGCACACATAACAGGAAAGGCACTGCAATGGATCAGAGAATACTTGACAGGGAGGAAACAAGTCATGGTACGTGGCGAGGTGTCAGAGTGGGCGCCTGTGACAAGTGGGGTTCCACAGGGGTCAGTCCTAGGACCTGTGCGGTTTTTGGTATATGTGAATAACATAACAGAAGGGATAGACTCAGAAGAGTCCTTGTTTGCAGATGATGTGAAGTTAATGAGGAGAATCAGATTGGTCGAGGATCAGGCAGGACT
This sequence comes from Cherax quadricarinatus, assembly GCF_038502225.1. Lineage (NCBI taxonomy): Eukaryota > Metazoa > Arthropoda > Malacostraca > Decapoda > Parastacidae > Cherax > Cherax quadricarinatus. The sequence goes on from NC_091328.1 coordinate 30,977,805, forward strand.
ACAAAGAGACCTGGACAAGCTACAAGCCTGGTCCAGCAACTGGCTCCTTGAATTTAACCCTGCCAAATGCAAAGTCATGAAGATTGGGGAAGGGCAAAGAAGACCGCAGACACAGTATAGTCCAGGTGGCCAAAGACTGCAAACCTCACTCAAGGAAAAAGATCTTGGGGTGAGTATAACACCGAGCACATCTCCTGAGGTGCACATCAATCAGCTAACTGCTGCAGCGTACGGGCGTCTGGCAAACCTAAGGATATCGTTCCGATACCTCAGTAAGGAATCGTTTAAGACTCTGTACACCATTTACGTAAGGCCCATACTGGAGTATGCAGCACCAGTTTGGAATCCACACCTGGTCAAGCACGTCAAGAAATTAGAGAAAGTGCAAAGGTTTGCAACTAGACTAGTCCCAGATTGTCCTACGAAGAAAGGTTAAGGGAAATCGGCCTGACGACACTGGAGGACAGGAGATTCAGGGGAGACATGATAACGACATATAAAATACTGTGCGGTATAGGCAAGGTGAACAAAGACAGGATGTTCCAGAGATGGGACACAGAAACAAGAGGTCACAAGTGGAAGTTAAAGACTCAAATGAATCAAAGGGATGTTAGGAAGCATTTCGTCAGAGTTGTCAGGCAGTGGAATAGCCTATAAAGTGACGTAGTGGAGTCGGAACCATACTTGGTTTTAAGACGAGGTTTGGTAAAGCTCATGGAGCAGGGAGAGGACCCTGTAGCAATCAGTGAAGAGGCGGGGCCAGGAGCTATGAATCGTCCCCTGCAACCACAAATAGGTGAGTACACACACACACACACACAAACACACACACGCAAACACACGCAAACACACGCACCTTGTGTAATTCTCCTCGCAATATCTTTAAATTGGAAAAATTCAGGTTCAGGAAGGATATAGGACGGCACTGGTTTGGTAATAGAGTTGTGGATGAGTGGAACAAACTCCCGAGTACCGTCATAGAAGCTAAAACATTGCGGAGTTTTAAAAATAGGTTGGATGAATATACGAATGAGTGTGGGTGGGTGAGTTGGACCTGACTAGCTACTAGGTCGGACGCAGTGCTCCTCCCTTAAGTGACGTGTCTGACCTCACTAGGTCAAAGCATTTGCTTAAGCCGGTGGGGAGAATTTGAGCTGCCTCACATAGACCAATGGGCCTGTTGCCGTGTTCCTCCTTTCTTACGTTCGTAGTCCTTCATTAAACAACAATGGAAAAAGTTATTGTTATGATGCAGTGGAGGTGAGATCAATAGTTGATCTGAAACTGACCTTCGTTGATGGAAGATGGTGTCTGTATCCAGCTGGTGATGGGGTAGCCAGCTGGTGGTGGGGTAGCCAGCTGGTGGTGGGGTAGCCAGCTGGTGCTGGGATAGCCAGCTGGTGCTGGGGTAGCCAGCTGGTGCTGGGGTAGCCAGCTGGTGCTGGGATAGCCAGCTGGTGCTGGGGTAGCCAGCTGGTGCTGGGGTAGCCAGCTGGTGCTGGGGTAGCCAGCTGGTGCTGGGGTAGCCAGCTGGTGCTGGGGTAGCCAGCTGGTGCTGGGGTAGTCAGCTGGTGCTTGGGTAGCTAGCTGGGCTGGGGTAACCAGCTGGTGCTGGAGTCAAGCAACTCCCGCGACGACACTCCCGCGACGACACTCCCGCGACGACACTCCCGCGACGACACTCCCGCGACGACACTATGATCTTATAATCACATAACAATTCACTAGCTTACTACCATTAGTTATAATCATTACGATATAAACATCGATAATAATAATAGCGCATGCAGTACTGATTTTGAGAGCGCTAAATCCTTAGGGATTATACACAGTCTGAGCATTTCTAAACATTTTATATGCACTAATATACAGAGATGTATATCTCTGTATATACACTGAGAGGTGTACACTTCTCAGTCTATATACTCTTATACCTTGAACATAAATAAAAGAATATACATTGAGTTAAACACCAATGTGTGTATAGACAAATACACATCATGGGTGTATACATACTGAAGGATATACACATTTCAGTGCATTTTACCTGTAGGTAGGAGAGAGTAGTGCAGCGACTGTCCTGTTGTAGCTGCTACAACCACAGTGAGGGTAGGAGAGTATAGTGCAGCGACTGTCCTGTTGTAGCTGCTACAACCACAGTGAGGGTAGGAGAGTGTAGTGCAGCGACCGTCCTGTTGTTGCTGCTACAACCACAGTGAGGGTAGGAGAGTGTAGTGCAGCGACCGTCCTGTTGTTGCTGCTACAGCCACAGTGAGGGTAGGAGAGTGTAGTGCAGCGACCGTCCTGTGTTTGCTGCTACAACCACAGTGAGGGACAATGAGCTTCGTCAAGCTCAGCTTCGAGGCTTTGAAGGTTTTCATGAAGCCTTTGAATGAGTAGTTTCTTCACGGCGTTTTTAACTTCTTCATGAACACGGGATTCATACACCCAGAGGTGTATGTTTCTCTGTGTATACACCAAGAATTTAATTCCCATTCTAGTTATTAAAATATTCCTGACTGGTGGTATACAGGTTGGTTAATAAGGTTTGAAGCTTATCGACTACACAAGGGTTTTGCGGTAACCCATCCACCGCCAGACATGAATTGTTTATTACCCAAAGAAGTCAAACAAATTCTTTACATTTATACCCGAGAAATGCAGCTATCAGGGTACATACCCGGTAGGTATGCAGTGACTTGCAGCCCTGATAACTCTCGTGTAGTAGATAGACTTTAAACCCCCCATTAAAAGTATTAATAATAATAATCTTCATTTCTACAAGTACAGACCATAGCTGACATCAGTGACATACTACTGTATAGCTGACATCAATTACATACTACTATGTAGCTGACATCAATGACATACTACTATCTAGCTGACATCAATGACATACTACTATATAGCTGACATCAATGACATACTACTATATAGCTGACATCAATGACATACTACTATATAGCTGACATCAATGACATACTACTATATAGCTGGCATCAATGACATACTACTATATAGCTGACATCAATGACATACTACTATATAGCTGACATCAATGACATACTACTATATAGCTGACATCAATGACATACTACTATATAGAAAGTCTCTTGTTCTGCTGAGCATTTCCCGCAAATTAGGTCAGTTTTGTTCCCAGGATGCGACCCACACCGGTCCACTAACACCCAGGTACCCATACTGCCAGGTGAACACGGGTAACAGAAATCTTATGGAAACACGTCCTGTTTCCACCCCGTACGAGGGAACGAACCCCAGACCTAGGTATATGAGTTGAGTGTGCTACTAATCGAGCTGCGGGACACCAGCAATTTTCATGAGTTGCTTAAAGAAGATTTGATGTATCAGTGAACCTCCCCACCCCCTTTTTTCTCTCTCTCTCCCCCCTCTCTCTCCCATCTCTCTCTCTCTCTCTCTCTCTCTCTCTCTCTCTCTCTCTCTCTCTCTCTCTCTCTCTCTCTCTCTCTCTCTCTCTCTCTCTCTCTCTCTCTCTCTCTCTCTCGACATATATGTCGTGCCGAATAGGTAAAGCTGGTAATCGCCCCCAGTTTGCACTTCTGTCTTATCGGGGCCCCCCCCCATCTTGCTCTTCCTGTCTATTCGGGGTTCCCCAAATTTACTCTGTTGGAAATCCTCGAATTTTCTGTTCCTGGAGGCCTCCCTCTTTGCTCCTCCTGTGGATCAGGGGGTTCCTTCAATTTACTCTTCCTGGAGGCCCTCTTTTCATTATTTGGGGGCCTCCAATTTGCTCTTCCTGGCCCCCCACCAATTTGCTCCTCCTGCCTATTGTGGGACCCCCCAATTTGCTCTTCCTGGGACACCCCCCAGTTTGCTCCTGTCTGATGAAGGCCTCTCACTTTACTCTTCATGTGGTCCCCAATTTGCTCTTCTTTGGGGCATCTTAATTTGGTCTTCCTGGAGTCCCCCCTAATTTGCTACCCCTGCCTATTTGGGGGCTCGTATTTGCTCTTCCTGTTACCCCAATGTGCTCTTCATGGGTCCCCCCAATTTGCTCCTGGGGGCCCACCCAGTTTGTTCCTCCTGACTATTCGGGCTCCCCCCAATTTGCTCTTCCTTGGGGCCCCCCAATTACCAGCTCCTGTCTCTTCGGATGTCCCCGAATTTGCTCTTCCTGTGGGCCCCCCAACTTGCTCCTGTCTAATTGGGAGCCTCCCAATTTTCTCTTTCTGGTGGCCAACCCAATTTGCTCCTACTTTTTATTAAGGGCCCCTCAATTTGCTCTTCCTGGGTCCCCCCATACCGCTCCACTTTTCTATTCGGGGGCCCCCAATTTGCTCATTTTTGGGGCCTACAGTATTCTCCTTTCTGTTCAGGAGCCCCCCAATTTGCTCTTCTTGTTTCTTTCCAGGGGCACCCCAGTCTGCTGCTCCTGTCTATTCGGGGGGCCCCCAGTTTACTCTTTCTGAAGGTTCCCCAATTTGTTCCTCCTGTCTATTCAGTGCCCCCAATTGGCTCTTCCTGTATTTGGAGCCCTCCAGTTTCCTTTTCCTTGGCCCCCCCCCCAATTTGCTCCTACTGTCTATCCGGGGTCCCTCCAATTTGCTTTCCTGGGGTCCCCGAATTTGTTCCTCCTCCCTATTAGGGGTCTCTAATTTGCTCCTCCTTTCTAAATGGGTCCCAATTTACTCCTGTCTATTCGAGGACCTTCTAACTTGATCTTCCTGGGGACCCTTAATTTACTCCTATTGACTATTCGGGGACCCCAGTTTGCTCTTCCTGGGCCCCGATTTTGCTTCTTCTGTCTATTTATGGGTCCCCTAATTTGCTCTTCCAGTTTGCTCCTCCTCTCTATTCTCCCCCTCCATATTTGCTCCTTCTGTCTATTGAGGCCCCCCAATTTGCTCCTCCTGTCTATTCGGTGGCCCCAATTTGCTATTCCTCGAACAAATCTATCTAGATCTTCTACTCATTTCTGCAACATTGTAAACACATGAGGATGTGTTGATTGCTATAGGAAAGGCCTAGAGCTATCATTCAATTCCCTCCCTGTTTTTTTTTCATATTATATATATATATATATATATATATATATATATATATATATATATATATATATATATATATATATATATATATATATATATATATATATATATATATATATATATATATATCGTATATATATACATGCTGGTCAATTAGCAACAACTCATATAAAATTAAGTAATTTCTGAAATTTTCTCTTATACGTGATATATTTTTTTTCATTAATGTTAATGTAAAAAAAATAAATTTTGCACCAAAAGAATCTTAGAAAACTTACCTAACCTTATTATAACAAGAGCAATTTATTTTAGCCTAACCCAACTGAATATATTTTAAATACGTTTACAATAATTTAGTACTAAACAAACACAATCAAATATATTTATTTCGTTAGGTTCACAATGATTTTGGTGAAATTATTGCATACACAAATTTTCACTTGTCCTATATGGCAAGATGAGCGTTGCTATTTAAGACAAGATCGCAAGTTCCGCCTATTCGGCACGACATATATACATATATATATATATATATATATATATATATATATATATATATATATATATATATATATATATATATATATATAATATGTATATATATATACATATATATAGATATATTTATATATATATATATATATATATATATATATATATATATATATATATATATATATATATATATATACATATATATGTATGTATATATATATATATATATATATATATATATATATATATATATATATATATATATATATATATATATATATATATATATATATATATATATATATAAATATATATATGTCATGCCGAATAGGCAGAACTTGCGATCTTGGCTTAAATAGCAACGCTCATCTTGCCATATAGGACAAGTGATAATTTGTGTATGCAATAATTTCGCCAAAATCATTCTGAACCTAACGAAAAAAATATATTTCACTGTGTTTGTTTAGCATTAAATTATTGTGAACAAATCTAAAATATATTTAGTTGGGTTAGACTAAAATGAATTGCTCTTGTTATAATAAGGTTAGGTAAGTTGTCTAAGTTCCTTTTGGTGCAAAATTATAAATTTTTACATCAACATTAATGAAAAAAATATATCTTTAAACGTATAAGAGAAAATTTTAGAAAGGACTTAATTTTAAATGAGTTCTTGCTAATTGACCAGTTTTACATATTCGGCACGACATATATATAAATATATATATATATATATATATATATATATATATATATATATATATATATATATATATATATATATATATATATATATGCAGAAACAATCGTAGATAGGCGATCTTAACAATGCAAGATAAGCCAGAGGGGGTGGCTTGTTTTGCATTGTTAAGATCGTTGCTTATCAACGACAACCGCATGGATTCAGTGAAAGAAAATCCTGTGCCACAAACCTACTGGAGTTTTATGACAAGGTAATGGAGGTAAGATACGAGAGACAGGAGTGAGTAGACTGCATTTTCTTTGACCGCAAGAAGTCCTTCGAAACAGTCCCACACAAGAGATTAGTGCAAAAGCTAGGATCAGGCACACATAATAGGAAGGGTACTGTAATGGATCAGAGAATAAAAGACAGGGAGGCAAAGACGAGTCATGGTACGTGACGAGATGTCAGAGTGGGTCCTTGTGATGAATGGGGTTCCACAGGTCAATACTAGAGCTAGTGCTATTTTCGGTATATAAGAAAGACACGACGGAAGGGATAGACTCATAAGTGTCATTGTTTGTAGATGATGTGGAGTTAATGAGGAGAATTAAATCGGATGAGGATAAGGCAGGACTACAAAGAGACTTGGAGAGGCTGGAAGCCTGGTCCAGCAACTGGGTCCTCGAATTTAACCCCATCGAATACAAAGTAATGAAGATCCGGGAAGGGCAAAGAAGAACGTAGACAGAGTATAGTCTAGGTGGCCAAAGACTGCGAACCTCACTAGTGGAAAAGGATCTTGGGGTGAATATAATACCGAGCACATCTCCTGAGGTGCGCATCAACCAGATAACTGCTTCACCATATGAGCGCCTGGAAACCTGAGAATAATGTTCCGATATCTCAGTAAGGAATCGTTCAAGATTCTGTATACTGTTTACGTCAGGCCTATACTGGAGTATGCGGCACTAGTATGGAGTAAAGACCTGGTCAAGCACGTCAAGAAATTAGAGAAAATTCAAAGTATTGCAACAAGACTAGTCCCAGAGCTAAGGCGATTGTCTTACGAAGAAAGGTTAAGGAAAATTGGCTTGACGACACTTGAGGGCAGGAGGGTTAGGGAAGACATGATAACGACATATAGAATACTACTAGGAATTGACTAGGTGGATAAAAACAAGATGTTCAAGAGATGGGACACAGAAACAAGGGGCCACAATTCGAAGTTGAAGACTCTGATGAGTTAAAAGGACGTTAGGAAGTATTTTGTCATTCAACGAGTTTTCAGGAAGTGGAATAGCCTAGAAAGTGGCGTAGCGGAGGCAGGAACCATACTAGGACATAGTAGCGAACAGTGAAGAGGTGGGGGCAGGAGCTATGATTCAACCCCTGCAACTACAGATAGGTGAGTATGGGTAAATATATACATACACACACACACATACACACACACACACACACACACACACACACACACACACACACACACACACACACACACACACACACACACACACACACACACACACACATGGGCTCCAGGAAGTTGAAGGGAAAAACTATGAAGCAAGAAGACAGGAGGAGAAAAAAAACGAATGAAAGTATCATGAAAGCAGTAGGAGAGAACGACATGAACCAGTTGTCAAATTTTCCAAGAATAGGGTGCTTTTCAAGAGGAAAAAAACGGCCAGTCAAAGTGATATTCAAGGCAGAATCGGCTCTAAACAGGATCTTGCAGGAGAAAGCATGACTAATGGACATTCTGACATACAGGAGGGTGTACCTCGACCGCGGCAGGACACAAGACGAAAGGCAGAAACCAAGCATTCTAACCAAACAATCTAGCCCAAAACATACACACTAAAACAACTGTCCCCACCCTCATCACAAACTTCACCCCCACAGCAACCCCCCCATAGTTTCCTGCCAGGTTACCCATTTCTCCAACACCCAACGTTCTCCACAGACCACAGTTTTAGTAAAGAAGTCGAAGGTTTGGTAAATGAATGCGGATGGAATGAGAAATAAATGTGAGGAGCAGCGTGAAAGAATAAAGAAAACATCTCCAGACATCATAGCATTCACAGAACCGAAACTCACCTGGAAGATCACAGAAGCAAACTTCCCACCT